>NW_028225179.1:114415399-114448377 GCF_052327205.1 Somniosus microcephalus
CTTCAGCTAGTATCTTATATATCTATATATATAAAAGGATCGTGGTGTCTGTCTGTCTGTCTGTCTGGGGCATCACTCAAAAGTTATAGAGCGTAACTACACATATGTTATATCAAAAGAAAGCTTATGATTAGGGGAGTCTCATAGGCATATTTACTTTTTGGTCAGACAAAAATTGTTCAGACAGTATACAAAAAACCCTTAAAAAAATGGACAAAATCCGCTCATTAGCGGTTGACCAATCCTACCGCTCATTAGCGTTGAGTGACGTGATGGTTGACCAATTGTGGGGCGTTTCATGGCGTTTGTGGGCGGGGCCTAATCCTTCAAACTGCCGAGCAGGAGCTGAGCTGAGGTGAGTGGCGGCCATTAAAGACCGGCCAGGGCCTGAAGCTAAAAAAAATGGTAATGGAGGTGAGGAAATTGTTGATTCATTAGTATTGATTCAGGAATTTCTCTCTCTCTCCTCCTTCCCCCCCTCTCTCTCTCTCTCTCTCTCTCCTTCCCCTCCCTCTCTCTCTCTCTCCTTCCCCCCCTCTCTCTCTCTCTCTCTCTCCCGAAGCGGGAGCTCAGCTGAGGTGAGTCACGGCCCGAGAGCCCGGCCAGGCCTGAAGTGCTAGGCCGCGCACGGTCACCGCGGCCAGCCTCTAAGTCCTTCCACCCCCTCTCTCTCTCTCTCCTCTTCCCTCTCTCTCTCTCTCTCTCTCTCCTCTTCCCTCTCTCTCTCTCTCTCTCTCCTTCCCCCTCTCTCTCTTGCCATTACTGCGGGGACCGAGAAAAACCGGGGCTTTCCAGCGAGCCGTTCCCGACCTAAATCGGACACGGGAGTCCCAGAGCGAAAGGCCTTCCACTGCCGCCCAGCCAACCGGGTCCAAAGGCCCGCCTGGTTAAACATGAGGAAACCCAGGCTCGCTTCTGAGCGATGGGCACCCGGCCTCCCGGTGTCAGATATACTCCGTTCTGGTACCGAGGGTGAGTCGGAGGAGAGAGGGGAGGGAGAGGAGGGAGAGAGAGTGGGGGAGGGAGGGGGAGAGAGAGAGAGCGGGGAGGAGGGAGAGAGAGGGGCAGGGAGAGAGAGAGAGCGGGGGAGGGAGGGAGAGAGAGAGGGGCAGGGAGAGAGGGGGGGGGAGAGAGAGCGGCAGGGAGAGAGAGCAGCAGGGAGAGAGAGGGGGAGGGAGAGAGAGAGGGTGAGGGAGGGAGAGACAGGGGCAGGGAGAGAGAGGAGCAGGGAGAGAGAGGGCAGCAGGGAGAGAGGGGGGGGCAGAGAGAGGGGAGAGAGAGCGGCAGGGAGAGAGAGGGGGAGGCAGAGAATGAGAGGGTGAGGGAGGCAAAGAGTGAAGGGGTGGGAGGAGGGAGGGAGAGCTCGCCTTCTTCCTTCCTTCGGCCGCCGCAATTCAAACTTCCCGCCAACCTCACAAAATGGCGGCCGCCCTTCTTCACCCGCCGGGCTCTGAGTCCAGCCCCTTCCCCGGGGTGTCTTCCTCTCTTTTCTATCTCCTTCCCCTCACTCTCTCCTTCCCCCCCTCTCTCTCTCTCTCTCTCTCTCCTTCCCTCTCTCTCTCTGGTCTCTCTCTCCTTCCCTCTCTCTCTCTCTCTCCTTCCCTCTCTCTCCTCTCACCTCCTCTCTCTCTCTCTCTCCTTCCCTCTCTCTCTCTCTCTCCTTCCCTCTCTCTCTCTCCTTCCCTCTCCTCCTTCCCTCTCTCACTCTCTCTCCTTCCCTCTCTCTCTCTCTCTCTCCTTCCCTCTCTGTCCTCTCTCTCCTTCCCTCTCTATCCTTCCCTCTCTCTCTCTCTCTCCTTCCTCTCTTCTCTCTCTCTCCTTCCCTCTCTCTCTCCTTCCTCTCTCTTCTCTCTCTTCTTCCCTCTCTCTCTCTCTCCTCCCTTCCTCTCTCATCTCTCTCCTCTCCTCTCTCTCCTCTCTCTCTCTCTCTCTCTCTCCTTCCCCTCTCTCTCTCTGTCTCCTTCCCTCTCTCTGTCCTTCCCCCTCTCTCTCTCTCTCTCTCTCCTTCCCTCTCTCTTCTCTCTCTCCTTCCCTCTCTCTTCTCTCTCCTTCCCTCTCTCTCTCTCTCTTCTCCTTCCCTCTCTCTCTCTCCCCCTCTCTCTCTCTCTCTCTCTCCTTCCCTCTCTCTCTCTCTCTCTCCTTCCCTCTCTCTCTCTGTCTCCTTCCCTCTCTCTATCCTTCCCTCTCTCTCTCTCTCTCTCCTTCCCTCTCTCTCTCTCTCTCTCTCTCCTTCCCTCTCTCTCCTCTTCCCTCTCTCTCTCCTCTTTCCCTCTCTCTCTCTCTCTCTCCTTCCCACACAGACAGATAGACAGACAAACTCATATATATATATATATATAAAAATTATTTCTACTTTTCATAACAACGTGCCCTCAAAAACCCTCAGCACCGCCGGGCACTCCAGCTAGTTTAAATTATAAATGAGTGAAATTAAAATAAAAACTTTTTTCAACTCTTATGCTGGTAATAGCAGGCCTTGCAACCTCTGCTTTTACCAGGCATAATATTTCTAAGGGGTTTTCTGCAGGCGCGGGGTCACCAGAAAGTGGAACATTCCCCCCGCAGAGGCCCTTCTCCAGGGCAGGCGTCCGATCTGCCAAGAGGATTCTTGACAGATCGGAAATGTCCGGTTTTCAGCACATGCACTGTGCATGCCTGAAACCCACCCATAGGGAAGGGATCGGAAAATACGGGCCAGTGCTTTTGCAGTCCTGGGATGGTGAGGGAGATGGCACTGAGTGCGAGTGCCTTCTCTCCCTAGGCAGCATGAGTGACATTTATGGGTAGCTTGGCGGCACAAAGGAGGCCGTGCCTGCTGCCTTCACTTTCCCCGAGGAGGGTGTGGACCCATGAATGACGTTATGAGCTTGGTGCCATTAACCGGCTGCCCTCTTTTATTCCAAGTACTGTAGCCTTCCTGATTTGGTTGGATTGAATGGATTATGATATATTTTTTTACAATCAGGCTGTTAAATTTAGCAGCAAAAATGTAGGTGTTGTTAATTGAGGTGTGCATTCCACATGTTGTGCAATATTTTCACATTGTGCTTATTAAATCTGCTTCCAGTACGATTCAGAACTTTTTCTCTTGACCACGAGATGAAACTCACAAACTGCGTTGCTAAAATGCGAGTATTGGTAAGTGATTGTCTCCTGATTTCAGCTCTGGTTGTTATATACATCATGCTGCTACCTACACTACTAAGTTCCAGTATTTATTGTACATGATCCCTTCGCTATTCGGATTTTGGGACCAAACCGGTTCAGGTAAAGCTTCCTCACCCTGATGCCTGGTGGCGTCTGACCTAAAATAATTGTCTACGTATCCAACACAATCCCCGGTACTTGCAGGATAGCCGCACGCTCCTGCCCTTGCTTTGCCCATGAATTGACAAGATCACTCAGCGAGGTAACAAAATAGACCAGCGCTCAAGAATAGAAGCACCTCAATCTCTAAAAGTGGAGGCTGATGAATATTGTTGGATCAGAACAGATAGGGGGAAAAATTGACTCGCGCCCCACCCCCCCCACAAGCGCCCCGAAAAAGTTAGTGCCCCCACGGCCAAAATTGAATGGTAGCGTCCCAAGCTAACATTCAAGGAAATAATGCATAATTTGCAACAAACGTATATTCCTCTAGGACATAAAAACCCAAAAGGAAAAGTGATCCAACCATGGCTAACAAAAGAAATTAAAGCTAGTATTAAGTCAAAGGAGGAAGCTTATAAAGTTGCCAGAAAAGCGGTCAGCCTGAGGATTGGGATCTTTTAGAAATCAGCAAAGGGGGACCAAGAAATTGATAAAGAAAGGGAAAATGGAATATGAGCACAAACTAGCGAAAAATATAAAAACGGATTGTAAAAGATTCTATAAGTATGTGAAAAGGAAAAGACTGGCAAAGGTAAATGTAGGTCCTTTACAGTCAGAGACGGGAGAATTTATAATGGGGAATGAGGAAATGGCAGAGAAATTAATAGAGTCATAGAGTTATACAGCACAGAAAGAGGCCCTTCGGCCCATCATGTCCACGCCAGCCATCAAGCCCTGTCTATTCTAATCCCATTTTCCAGCACTTGGTCCATAGCCTTGTATGCTATGGTGTTTCAAGTGCTCATCTAAATGCTTCTTGAATGTTGCGAGGGTTCCTGCCTCTACCACCCTTTCAGGCAGTGAGTTCCAGATTCCAACCACCCTCTGGGTGAAAAAGTTTTTCCTCAAATCCCCTCTAAACCTCCTGCCCCCTACCTTGAAACTATGCCCCCTGGTTATTGACCCCTCTACTAAGGGGAAAAGTTCCTTTCTATCTGTCGTGTATTGATTGTGAGTTTGACACCAGTCAATACGGTAATGTAATGTGTGAGTTTAACACCAGTTAATATGGTAATGTAATGTGCATTGCATTATGGGAATTACCCGGGAAAAACGGCAGTCAGCCATTTTAGAGAATAAAGAGAACATCGCAGTTAGAAGCCTATCTGCCTGGTTCTATGCTTGAATGCGTTCATACAACATTGGCGATGAGGATAATGAACAGAAATCATTTTAAATAGGTAGTTGCCCAAGTTTTAGTTAGCTAGGATGGAGAAGACCGGCATTCAAAATTTTGCATGTTTCGCCGAGCCATCCATGTTGGGTCCAAGATGGACGAGGTGGTTAACGTCTTCTGAGCTTTATGCCGACAGCAAAGGACTCATTATCGACGATACCTCTACAGCTGCCACAAAGCAGAGGAGAAGAGCTCTACTTCTACACCTAGCAGGACCAGATGTCCAGGATATCTTTTCGACTCTACCAGACACAGGAGCGCCAGCAGACTACACGGCGGCGGTTAGTGCTTTGAATCAGTACTTCGTGCCCCAGGTCAACGCAGCATTTGCTAGACAGACTTTTCATAAGTTGTCCCAGACAGACTTTTCATAAGTTGTGGCAGGCTGCGAAAGACCGTGCTTTTGGGGGGGATGTGGATAATCAAATAAGAGATGCTATCCTGAGTAGGTGCACGTCAGCCTATGTGCAGAGGAAATTGCTAGAGGAAGAGCATGGTCTAACGCTCGCCCGCACGTTACAATTGGCCTCACAATGTGAAAACATCGAGGAGCAGATGTCAGCCATGTCATGTACAGAGAAGGCGGAGACTGATACTGTTCATCATGTTACACAGAAGAGAGGCTATTATGCGAAAAGCTCGACAGAGAAACCAAAGGGAAATGGCGATAGGAACGAAAGGAAATATTACAGATGTGGACACACAGACCACATGGGCAGAGATCCGAAATGCCCAGCACGCGGACAAACGTGTCATAAGTGCAAGGGAAAGGATCATTTCTCCAAAGTATGCCGCACAAAGGGTACAAAGAAACACAGGGTGAACAATGTAGAGGAACAAAATTACTTTGCATTTGCTGTTACTGGAAATAACGTGACAGAGAGACTTACCTTTTGTGTGGGGGGAGTAAACCTGAGAATGTTAATTGATTCGGGTGCAACTAATAATGTGATAGATGAGAATACATGGGAAGGATTAAAGTCAGAACACATTAAGTGTCAGTCACATGTCCCCAAGACAGAGAGAAAGTTATTCTCTTATGCTTCTAGCCGACCACTGCCAGTTAAAGGTGTATTCACATGTGGGATTACAATAGGTAAGAGAACTGAGCAGGCGGAGTTCATTGTGGTTAAAGGCCATGGAGCGCCATTGCTAGGATGGGAGACAGCCATGAAACTGGGAGTTTTAATAATAGGTGCAGATGTCTCAGCTGTGGTAGATGTAAGACAGCTACTAGAACAGCGGTATCCAAAGGTGTTCCAGGGAGTAGGAAGGCTGAACACAAAACAGATCAGTTTGTATATCGACCCACAAGTGAAGCCTGTGGCCCAGCCACTCAGGCGTATACCATTCAACTTAAGGGGGGCAGTAGAGGCCAAAATAAATCAATTGCGGGATATGGACATTATCGAACCTGTAACTGGTCCCACCCCATGGGTAAATCCTGTGGTTATTGTACGAAAAGCGGATAAGGATGTAAGGTTATGCCTAGGCATGAGACGAGCAAACCAGGCAATAGTGAGGGAACTATATCTAATCCCCACCGTTGATGAGATACTCCAAGGTATGAACGGCTCGACGGTGTTTCGTAAGCTAGACCTGAAATGGGGTTATCACCAGCTAGAACTGACCCCTGAGTCATGAGAAATCACGTTTGCAGTAAATAACGGAGTGTACAGGTACAAGAGGCTGATATTCGGTGTATCTTCAGCTAGTGAGCAATATCAATAAGAGATAGCTAATGCCTTAGCTGGAATAGAGGGTGTTGAAAACATCTCAGACGACATTATCGTGCATGCACACGACCAGGAAACGTACGACAGACGCCTGCACGCTGTCATGACCAGCCTAATGGAAAGTGGACTGACACTAAACTCAGAGAAGTGCCAATTCAACATGGACCGATTGATTTTCATGGGATTCCTGTTGTCTGAAAAGGGCATCGGACCAACAGCAGAGAGAATGCGAGTGGTGGCAGAAGCTCGGGAACCAGAGAATGCTACAGAGGTAAGGAGTTTCTTGGGACTCGTTGGGTGCAGCAGCAGATTCATCCCGCAGTTTGCAACGCGATCAGAGCCACTGTGACGTCTGACGAGAAAAGACACACCATTTAAATTTGGATCACAACAGAGACAGTCATTCAGTGCACTCAAGGAAGAGTTGGCCAGAGCCGGCACTTTAGCATATTTTGATAAGGACGCACCAACCAAGGTGATAGCAGATGCCAGTCCTGTAGGTTTAGGTGCAATACTAGTCCAGGACCAACAGGGACAAGAGGTGCCAATATGCTATGTAAGTCGTAGCTTAACATACTGTGAGAGGAAATACTCTCAAACAGAGAGAGAGGCCTTAGCTCTTGTATGGGCTTGTGAGAGGCTGCATCCATATGTGTATGGCCGAAAATTTAACTTGGTAACTGACCATAAGCCATTACAAGTGATATACAGCCCACACTCTAAACCCTGTGCCCATATAGAGAGATGGGTACTTAGATTACAGCCGTACGATTTTAAGGTGATACACATTCCAGGCAAACAAAACATTGCAGACCCACTGTCACGATTGCTGGGGGAGACAGCAAAACAGGAGAGACATTCTCATGGCTCAGATGAATACGTGAGATTTGTAGCTGTGAGTGCGACACCAAAAGCACTCACTACTAGAGAGGTGGAGGAAGCCTCTGCTACCGACACAGAGCTGATTGAGGTACGGAAGGCAATCACAAACGGACATTTTGAGAACTATAAAGCTTATGCAGCAATTGCAAACGAGCTGTGCGTAGTGGGGTATCTAGTTCTTCGGGGAACACGCATCGTGCTACCCACAGTGTTACACGCACGAGCCCTGGTGTTAGCACATGAAGGACACTTGGGAATAGTTGGAACAAAGCAACATCTCAGAACTAAGGTTTGGTGGCCTGGCATGGACAAGGCAGCTGAAAAACACTGTAAAGCGTGCCACGGCTGTCAGACAGTAGCCAGAGCCGACCCACCTGAACCGTTGAGACCAACATAATTACCGGAGGGCCCCTGGCAGGATTTAGCTATAGACTTACTGGGACCCTCGCCATCCAACCACTCCATTCTTGTGGTAGTTGATTATTATAGTCGCTACTATGAATACGACATCATGACCTCCACAACAACAGAGAAGGTTATTGATAGTTTAGAGTCAACCTTCAGCCGTCATGGTTTGCCAATCACCTGCAAATCTGATAATGGTCCCCAATTCAGATCTGAATTATTCAAAGAATACTGTGAAAACAATGGGAT
This sequence comes from Somniosus microcephalus, assembly GCF_052327205.1. NCBI lineage: Eukaryota > Metazoa > Chordata > Chondrichthyes > Squaliformes > Somniosidae > Somniosus > Somniosus microcephalus. The sequence goes on from NW_028225179.1 coordinate 114,423,218, forward strand.
CAAACACCTGAAAACGACAGCAAAATGGGCTCAGGCTAACGGAGAAGTCGAGCGCCAGAATGCATCACTGATGAAGAGAATCAGAATTGCTCAGTCAGAAGGACTAGATTGGAAACGTGAACTTAGAAAATATGTGACTGCGTACAGGAGCATTGACCATGCCACGACAGGAAAGAGCCCGGCAGAGCTGCTCTTTAAACGGAAAATGAGAGGAAAGCTGCCAGACACAGAGTCACGCGCAGACATGGAAGTACGTGACCGGGACGCAGAACAAAAAGGCAAGTCCAAACTGTACGCAGATGATCAGCGGAGAACACAATACTCAGAGGTGGAAGTTGGCGACACGGTGCTGGTACGGCAGGACAAAGTGGACAAGTTCACCACTCCTTTTAATGCCACACCGCACAAAGTTTTGAGTAAAACAGGGAGTCAAGTAATAGTAGAATCTCCAGACGGAGCACGCTACTCGAGAAACACTATGTTTGTGAAGAAATACAGAACCAATGGACCAAAGGAGACACTCCATGAGCAGGAGGAAACACAAGGGACTGAGGACAGTATAGTAGACCCTGACACACATACCACTGTGACACAGGCAATACCCACTGACACCAACATGTCAGACATACCCAATACAGCCAGACCTCAAAGAGTTAAAAGAAAACCCCAAAGACTGTCTGATTATGTCACAACATAAACTGTGCGAGAACTGCATGGGTGATGTTAAATGTTTAAACCTGGGAATTATTTAGTTGTGTGGTAAGACACAAGTTTGTAAAAAGTTTATAAACCAAATAAGTTATGCAGTGTTATTGTAAGCAACTGTTTGTAAACTGCAAGTTTGTTTCCAAGGAAAAGGGGGATGTCGTGTATTGATTACGAGTTTGACACCAGTCAATATGGTAATGTAATGTGCGAGTTTAACACCAGTTAATACGGTAATGTAATGTGCATTGCATTATGGGAATTACCTGGGAAAAACAGCAGCCAGCCATTTTAGAGAATAAAGAGAACATTGCAGTTAGAAGCCTGTCTGCCTGGTTCTATGCTTGAATGCGTTCATACAACACTATCTACCCTATCTATGACCCTCATAATTTTGTACACCTCAATCAGGTCCCCCCTCAGCCTTCTCTGCTCTAAGGAAAACAACCCCAGCCAGTCCAGTCTCTCTTCATAGCTGAAGCGCTCCAGCCCAGGTAACATCCTGGTGAATCTCCTCTGCACCCTCTCCAATGCAATCAGATCCTTCCTATAGTGTGGCGACTAGAACTGCACACAGTATTCCAGCTGTGGCCTAACTAGCGTTTTGTACAGCTCCATCTTAACCTACCTGCCTTTATATTCTATGCGTCGGCTAATGAAGGCAAGTATCCCATATGCCTTTTTAAACACCTTATCTACCTGTCCTGCTGCCTTCAGGGATCTATATACATGCACACCAAGGTCCCTCTGATCCTTTGTCCTTCCTAGGGCCCTACCATTCATTGTGTATTCCCTTGCCTTGTTAGTCCTCCCAAAATGTATCACCTCACACTTTTCAGGGTTAAATTCCATTTGCCACTGATCTGCCCATCTAACCATCCCGTCTATATCATCCTGTAGACTGAGGCTTCCCTCCTCGCTATTTACCACTTACTGATCATACCTCCTACATTTATATCTAAATCATTAATGTACACTACAAACAGCAAAGGACCCAGCACCGATCCCTGCTGTACACCACTGGACACAGGTTTCCAGTCAAAAAAACAACCTTCGATCATCACCCTCTGCCTCCTGCCACGAAGCCAATTTTGGATCCAATGTGCCAAATTGCCCTGGATCCCATGGGCTCTTACCTTCTTGACCAGTCTCCCATGCGGGATTTTTTCAAAAGCCTTACTGAGATCCATGTAGACTACATCAACTGCACTGCCCTCATCCTAATAAATAAATACTTTGTTTCTGTCTTCATGGAGGAAGACACAAAAAACCACCCAGAAATACGCGAAAACCAAGGGTGTGGTGAGAATGAGGAACTTAAAGAAATTATTATTAGTAAAAACACAGTACTACCAAAATTAATGGGACTAAAAGTTGATAAATCCCAAGAACTGGATGACCTACATCCTAGGGTTTTGAAAGAGGTGGCCACTGGGATAGTGGACGCATTGGTTGCCATCTTCCAAAATTCTATAGATTCTGGAATGGTTCCTGCAGATTGAAGGATAGCAAATGTAACCCCACTATTTAAGAAAGGAGGGAGAGAGAAAACAGGGAACTACAGACCTGTTAGCCTCACATCAGCAGTTGGTAAAATGCTGGAATCTATTATAAAGGCTGCAATAGCTGGGCACTTAGAAATTAATAGTAAGATTGAGAGTAAGCTTGCAGGGAACATAAAAACTGACTGTAAAAGTTTCTATAGATATGTGAAGAGAAAAAGATTGGTGAAGTCAAGCATAGGTCCCTTGCAGTCAGAATCAGGGGAATTTATAATGGGGAACAAAGAAATGGAAGACCAATTAAATACATACTTTGATTCTGTCTTCACAAAGGAGGACACAAATAAACTCCCAGAGATGTCAGGGAATATAGGGTCTAATGAAAGGGAGGAACTGAATGAAATCAGTATTTGTAGGGAAATGGTGCTAAGGAAATTGACGGGATTGAAGGCCGATAAATCCCCAGGGCCTGATAATCTACATCCTAGGGTAATTAAGGAAGTGGCCCTAGAAATAGTAGATCCATTGCTGGTCATCTTCCAAAATTCTATAGATTCTGGAACAGTTCCCATGGATTGGAGGGTAGCTAATGTTACCCCACTATTCAAAAAAGGTGGTAGAGAGAAAACGGGGAATTATAGACTGGTAAGCCTGACATCGGTAGTGGGGAAAATGCTAGAGTCCATTATAAAAGATGTAATAGCAGAGCACTTGGAAAACAGTGACAGGATCGGACAAAGTCAACATGTATTTACAAAAGGTAAATCGTGCTTGACTAATCTACTGGAATTTTTTGAGGATGTAACTGGTAGAATAGATAAGGGAGAACGAGTGGATGTGGTGTATTTGGACTTTCAGAAGGCTTTCGATAAGGTCCCGCATAAGAGATTAGCGTGTAAAGTTAAGGCACATGGGATTGGGGGCAAGGTACTGACTTGGATAAAGAACTGGCTGGCAGACAGGAATAAAAGAGTTGGAATAAACAGCTCTTTTTCTGAGTGGCAGGCAGTGACTAGTGGGGTACTGCAGGGATCGGTGCTAGGACCCCAGCTATTCACAATATATATTAATGATCTAGACGAGGGAACTAGATGTAATATCTCCAAGTTTGCAGATGACACAAAGCTGGGTGGACGTGTGTGCTGTGAGGAGGATGCCGAGAAACTCCAGTATGATTTGGACAGGTTGGGTGATTGGGCAGATATATGGCAGATGTAGTATAATGTGGATAAATGTGAGGTTATCCACTTTGGTGGTAAAAACAGGAAGGCAGATTATTATCTGAATGGCAATAGATTGGGAGAAGGGGAATGCAACGAGACCTGGGTGTCCTTGTGCACCAGTCGCTGAAGGTAAGCATGCAGGTGCAGCAGGTGGTTAAGAAGGTAAATGGTATGTTGGCCTTCGTAGTGAGAGGATTCGAGTACAGGAACAAGGATGTCTTGCTACAGTTGTACAGGACCTTGGTGAGACCACACCTTGAGTATTGTGTGCAGTTTTGGTCGCCTTATCTGAGGAAGGATGTTCTTGCCATGGAGGGAGTGCAGCGAAGATTCACCAGACTGATACCTGGGATGGCAGGAATGACGTATAAGGAGAGATTGGGTCGATTGGGCTTATACTCGCTGGAGTTTAGAAGAATGAGAGGGGATCTCATTGAAGCTTATAAAATTCTAACAGGACTAGACAGACTAGATGCAGGAAGGATGTTCCCGATGGCGGGGGAGTCCAGAACCAGGGGTCACAGTCTAAAGATGAGGGGTAAGCCATTTAGGACAGAGATGAGGAGGAATTTCTTCACCCAGAGAGTGGTGAACCTGTGGAATTCTCTACCACAGAAGGCAGTTGAGGCCAATTCATTAATTATATTCAAGAAGGAGTTAGATATATTTCTTAATGCTAAAGGGATCAAGGGATATGGGGAGAAGGCAGTGACAGGGTACTGAGTTTGGATGATCAGCCATGATCTCATTGAATGGCAGAGCAGGCTCGAGGGGCCGAATGGCCTACTCCTGCTCCTATCTTCTATGTTTCTATGTTTCTATTGGGCAGAGTCAACATGGATTTATGAAAGGGAAATCCTGTTTAACAAACCTTTTGGAGTTCTTTGAGGGTGTAACTAGTTGAGTAGACAAAGGGGAACCGGTAGATGTGGTGTATCTGGATTTTCAGAAGGCCTTCGATCAGATCCCACACAAGAGGTTGGTGAACAAAATTAGGGCACATGGAATTAGGGGTAATATACTAGCATCGATTGAAAATTGGTTAACAGACAGAAAACAAAGAGTAGGGATAAATGGGTCTTTTTCAGGATGGCAGGCTGTGACTAGTGAGGTACCGCAAGGATCGGTGCTTGGCCCCCAGCTATTCACAATCTATATCAATGATTTGGATGAGGGGACTAAATGTAACATTTCCAGATTTGCTGATGATACAAAGTTGGGTGGCAGTGTCAGTTGTGAAGAGGATGTGAAGAGGCTTCAAGGGGATCTCGACAGGCTCAGTGAGTGGGCGAGAACAAGGCAAATGTAATATAATGTGGATAAATATGAAGTTATCCACTTTGGTAGAAAACACAGAAAGGCAGAGTATTTCCTAAATGGTGATAGATTGGGGAATGCAGATGCTCAAAGGGACCTGGGTGTCCTTGTACATGAGTCACTGAAAGTGAATGTGCAGGTGCTGCAAGCCATTAGGAAGGCAAATGGCCTTCATTACAAGAGGATTTGAGTACAGGAGTAAAGAAGTCTTACTCCAATTATATAGGGCCTTGGTGAGACTACTCCTGGAGTACTGTGTACAATTTTGGTCTCCTTACCTAAGGAAGGATATACTTGCCATAGAGGGAGTGCAACGAAGGTTCACGAGATTGATTCCTGGGATGGCGGGACTGTCGTATGAGAAGAGATTGAGTAAACTAGGCCTTTATTCTCTTGAATTCAGAAGAATGAGAGGGGATCTCATTGAAAACCATACAAAATTATTACAGGGCTTGATAGGATGGATGCTGGGAGATTGCTTCCCTTGGCTGGGGAGGCTAGAACCAGGGGCCACAGCCTCAGGATAAAGGGTAGGTCATTCAGGACTGAGATGAGAAGAAATTTCTTCACACAGAGGGTGGTGAATCTTTGGAATGCTCTACCCCAGAGGGCTGTGGAGGCTCAGTCATTGGGTATATTCAAAATAGAAGTCGATAGATTTCTGACTAGTAATGGCATCAAGGGATATGGCGATAGGGCTGGTGAATGGAGTTGAGGCAGAAGATCAGCCATGATCTCAGTGAATAGCGGAGCAGGCTCGAAGGGCTGAATGGCCGACTCCTGCCCCTATTTCTTATGTCCCATTGAATATCGTGTAACTATGTGCAGCAGCGCCACGCGGTATTGTAGGCCTCCCTCCCCTGATTAGAGGGGAGGGGCCTAGCACAGTGCGGACTAGGGCCCTGCTGGACCACTGGGGAGCGGGGTGCCGACAAAAGAGTCTGGCACGCAAGAGGAGTGCCAGGCTGACCGGTCGCGGGCGGCACCCCGCATGAGGAGGGGAGAGGCCCCAAGGATGCTTTAGGTTAGCCTCCCTTAGTCCGAGGTCACAAACGCTGATGAATTAACAATGCCCGAGTGGTAGTCTAACAGAAAGTGTATTCATTAGCAAAAAACGCAAAGCAGCAAAATATTTGCATTGCCTCTAAAGAAAATAATGGGACTACAGGTAGACTACCCTTTATCCGGACTTCCGAAAACCGAAACCCTCTAAAAACCGAAGGTTTTTTCGTTCAGCGTAAGTCGTGCGTACGAACGAAAAAACCTTCGGTTTTTAGAGGGTTCCGGTTTCGGAAGTTCGGATAAAGGGTAAGTCGTGCGCACGACCCCCCGTCGACCCCCCCGCGGACCCCGCCGGCCCCGACAACCGCCAACCCCGCCAGCCCCGACAACCGCCGACCCCCCCGCGGACCCCGCCGGCCCCGACCCCCGCCGACCCCGACTGACTTACGCTGAGCGTCAGCGTAAGTCGTGCGCACGACCCCCCACCGACCCCCCCGCGGACCCCCGCCGACCCACCTTCCGAAATCCGAAATTCTCCTTTATCCGAAACTCGGCTGGTCCCGAGGTTTTCGGATAAAGGATAGTCTACCTGTACTGACAATGCCTGTTGGAGCACGTCACGGCCAACTGAATTGTTACACAGGTCTGGAGCTCGATAGATACATTCAATCAATGGACTTGGTCACTCAAAGAGGAGGGAGCTCCCCGCTCCAGTTGTGGGCTAGCTGCCAGCACAGTTGGTTCAAATGTGCATTTGCAACCAGGTCGAAGCACATTAGTTAAAGAAAGAAAGACTTGCATTGATATAGCACCTTTCACCACCACCAGACATCTCAAAGTGCTTTGCAGTCAATGAAGTTCTTTTTGAAGTGGAGTCACTGTTGTAATGTGGGAAACGCAGCAGCCAAATTGCGCACAGCAAGATCCCACAAACAGCAAATGTGCTAATGACCAGATAATCTGTTTTTGTTATGTTGGCTGAGAGATAAATATTGGCCCAGGACACTGAGGATAACACCCCTGCTCTTCTTCGAAATAGTGGCCATGGGAACTTTTACATCCACCTGAGAGAGCAGACGGGGCCTCAGTTTAACGTCTCATCCGAAAGACGGCACTCCTTCAGCACTCTTCAATTCTCTCTTCTTCTTCTTAGGCAGTCTCTCGGAACCGAGAATGACTTGCTGCCACATTAAAAAATTAATTCTCAGGTGACTGATGAGTCCAATGCGGGACCTACAGTCTCTGTCACGGGTGGGGCAGATGGTGGTTGAAGGGGCGGGTGGGTGGAGTCGAGGTGTTCGGCACCTTCCCGGATGCTTTTCCTCCACTTTGTGCGGTTTTGGGCCAGGGATTCCCAGGTGTCGGTGGGGATGTTGCACTTTTTCAAGGAGGCTTTGAGGGTGTCCTTGAAGCGTTTCCTCTGCCCACCTGGGGCTCTCTTGCCATGTCGGAGCTCCGAGTAGAGCACTTGTTATGGGAGTCTCATATCGGGCATGCGGACAATGTGACCCGTCCATCGGAGCTGATCGAGAATGGTCAAAGCTTCGATGCTGGGCTTCGAGAGTGTCAGCCTAGCTTTATGTGCTTAAGCCCCTGGAGTGGAACTTGACCCCACAACCTTCTGACTCAGAGGCGAGGGTACTACCCACTGAGCCACAGCTGACACAGTTGAGGTCAATGAATTCCTACTTGTTAGGTGCCCTGCGCTGACCTATACTAAAGTACTGAACTCGGTGCCTACACCCACTTTGAGCTGGGTTGAGGGCAATGGCAGAACTGCAGAAATGATGCAGATTCAGCAAGATAATCGGTAGCACTAGTGTGTATAATTAGTGCAAGGTTCAGAAGGCCAAGGACTGAAAGGGAGGGCCGACTGATTCGGACCTGGAAAGCCCAGGCGGCAGATACCCGCCAAAGACGCAGCTGCTTTGAATACAGCAGCAGAGCACTGCATGCAACACCCGTGGCTGTTCAGGGGGGCCCTGACTCTTGCATCTTAAGTCAGGCGAATATCCAATGGGGCAGAAATTTGTCTTTGGCGTCAGCACATAGCGAGCATTATTGGCTGGGCCGTCAGTTACACGCCCTGCTTGATATTCACATCCATCGCAGTCAATGGAATTGAATATCAGGCGGGGCGTGTAACGGGCGGCTGACACAACACCGCCCATTTTGTATTTCTGTCCAAGGCAAATTTCTAACCCAACATCTTTACCATTGAGAAACTTAACTGGATCAGCCATGTAAATACCGTGGCAACAAGAGCAGGTCAGAGGCTGGGTATTCTGCGGTGAGTGTTTCATCCCCTGACTCCCCAAAGCCTTTCCACCATCTACAAGGCACAAGTCAGGAGTGTGATGGAATACTCGCCACTTGCCTGGATGAATGCAGTTTCAACAACACTCAAGAAGCTCGACACCATCTGGGACAAAGCAGCCTGCTTGTTCGGCAACCCATCCACCACCTTAAACATTCACTCCCTCCACCATCGGTGTACTGTGGCTGCAGTGTATACCGTCTACAAAATGCACTGCAGCACCTCCCAAACCCGCGACCTCTTCCACCTAGAAGGACAAGGGCAGCAGGCACATGGGAACACCACCGCCTCCAAGTTCCCCTCCAAGTCACACACCATCCTGACTTGGAAATATATCGCCGTTCCTTCATCGTCGCTGGGTCAAAATCCTGGAACTCCCTCCCTAACAGCACTGTGGGAGCACCTTCACCACACGGACTGCAGCGGTTCAAGAAGGCGGCTCCCCACCACCTTCTCAAGGGCAACGAGGGATGGGCAATAAATGTCGGCCTTGCCAGTGACGCGCACATCTCATGAACGAATAAAAAAAAAGAAAGATGGCTTGTAATGATTCCAGCTGTTCTTTGCAACCTGCATGAGAGTTTTCATAACAAGCACAGAGCGGAGCACGACAGTGTCGAAACCATTGAGCAGTGTTTCGAGGGTCTTAATCAAGATGTCAAGGTCCGATCGTTTAGAATACATTACGGCAAGTAAGAGGTTGAAAGTGCCTTCAGTGGTGATTATTATGTCCGTGTATAATTGAGACACGGACTGCAGGAGTTGGTTATAACAGGTCTTTACTGAGTGGAGACAACCTGGAACTACTATGCAAATGTTACTACACAGGCTTATATACAGGGGTGGTCACTACTGGTACTGCAGTATACAGGGGCTGCAGAATATAGTTCCTTCGGCAAAGTACATACACTACAATTCCTCCCCTTTTAGCTAAACAGTACATAACATTCAATTAATAATGAAATAACATATTTACAATTACAGTTGCTAGATACATTAGTTGAAGTTAAGCAATTATAAGTTCAGTCTTTGAGGAGACTTCCTGATTCTATCTGGATAACGCCTCTTTGGGGTATCAGGTTCTTCTGGCAAAGTTGAGTCGGGATCAATGTCGTTGTTTGGTTCGTCTGCTTCCAATATCACCGATTCTGAGGTAGATGCAATTGGTACTTCGGTTTCATCGCCAAGTGTATCAGATCGTGGTGTGGAGTTGACGTTTCCCAGTGACTCTAGAATCTGGTCAGCATGGCGTCTTACAATGCTCTCTCCAACGTCCACGGTATACATTAGAGGTCCTTGCCGTGTACAGATCGTTCCTGGCTGCCATTTCTCTGTGCGGTAGTCCCGGGCCAAAACTGGTTGACCTATCTTAAAACTCCTGGTCGGCCTTTCATTCATATTCTGAAACTGCCTGTTCTCCACATCTCTTCTGATGTTTGGCTTAACCAAATCCAAGCGGCATCGTAGTCTTCGACTGAAGAACATCATGGCTGGACTGTGGTTGGTAACCGCATGTGTCGCATTCCGGTAGGCAAACAAGAAGTTGTCCACCTTGTGTTGTAGGGGTATATCTTCATTACACATTGCCTTGATAGCCTTCTTGAATGTTTGAACGAACCTCTCGGCCAATCCATTAGTGGCTGGATGATATGGGGCGGATGTGTAATGCTTAACACCATTGTTCTTTAAGAACCTCCGGAACTCTTCAGACACAAACTGTGGTCCATTGTCGGAGCAAATCTGTTCAGGCAGCCCATTCCTGGCGAATATGGTTCATAAGACTGTGATAGTTTTTTCTGTGGTGGTTGAGGACATTTTTATTACCTCTGGCCACTTTGAATGTGCATCCACCGCAATTAAAAACATCGAGTCCATAAATGGACCAGCAAAATCAATGTGCACCCTTTGCCATGGAGATGAGGGCCACTCCCATGGATGTAGAGGGGCTTGTGGTGGGGCGTTTTGGACCTTCTGGCATCCTGTACAGCTCTTGGTCATCTCTTCGATTTCTCTATCGATTCCCGGCCACCACACAAATGCTCTGGCTAAGTTCTTTATTTTTACCCCTCCCAGATGACCCTCATGAAGCTCATTGAGCACTCTATCCTTCAATTTGGGTGGAATTACTACTCTGGATCCACACATCAAGGTTCCTCTGCACACTGACAGCTGTTCTCTTCTCGGCGAGAATGCTGGCAGCAGTGGTTCGCCATGTGCTGGCCATCCCTTCACTGTTAAATCATAGACCCTGGAGAGTGTCGGGTCATTTCGTGTTTCCTTTTCTATGTTTGCATTCGTCACAGGGAGACATTCGACTGTGGTCGAGTGGAATATCTCCACTGGATCCACTGCAAGTTCTTCTTCCACCGTCGGCCACGGTAGGCGCGACAATCCATCAGCATTCCCATGCTGTTTAGTTCCTTTGTACTCGATGTCATATTGGTGTGCCCCTAGGAAAAGGGACCACCTCTGTAGCCATTGTGCTGTCATTATCGGTACGCCCTTCTGAGGGTTTAAAATGGAGACAAGAGGTTGATGATCAGTTAGTAGAGTAAATTTCTGACCGTGCAGGTAGTGATTGAACTTCTTCACCCCCCACACCAGGCTAAGGGCCTCTCTGTCAATCTGGGCGTAGTTACGCTTGGCTGAAGTTAACGAGCGTGACGCAAAAGCTATCGGCCTCTCGGAACCATCAAGGAATTTATGTGACAGTACCGCCCCAATGCCGTAGAGAGACGCATCACATGCCAGTCTTATCGGTAGTGATGGGTTGTAGTGAGCCAATACGTCTCTTGAAGTGATTAGGTCTTTACTCTTCTGAAATGCCCGCTTACATTCATCGCTCCATTTCCATGCTACTCCCGTTTGTAGTAGGGCGTTCAGTGGGTGCAGAATTGTGGACAAATTCGGCAAAAACTTATGGTAGTAATTCACCAATCCGAGGAATGACCTCAGTTGCGACACATTTTCAGGCGCTGGAGCATTAACTACCGCTTCAATTTTGTCAGGGGACTTATGTAACCCCTCTTCATCAATCACGTGGCCACAATACGATATCTGTTTCTTAAAAAACTCGCACTTGGGGCGATTGGCTCGTAGCCCATGTTCACGTAGTCTAGTGAGCACCTGCTCTAGGTTGGCAAGGTGTTCACTGTCATCTTCACCTGTCACTAGGATGTCGTCCAAGTAACACTGAGTCCCCGGAATCCCTTGCAGGATTTGTTCCATCGCTCTTTGCCATATCGCCGGAGCTGATGCTACTCCGAATACCAGTCGATTATACTGGTAAAGACCTTTGTGAGTGTTTATCGTGAGATACTTCCTAGAGGATTCTTCAATCTCTATCTGCAAATATGCTTGTGCTAGGTCAATTTTTGTAAAACACTTCCCTCCAGATAGTGAGGCGAAGATATCTTCTATCCTTGGGAGAGGATATTGTACTGTGTGAAGGACTGGGTTCACCGTCACCTTGAAGTCCCCACAGATGCAAACCTTCCTTGGCTCCTCAGACTTATTGTTTAACGTTTTCTTCATGACAGGAACAATGGGTGTCGCCCACTCGCTCCAGTCTACCTTAGATAACACGCCTGCATTCTCCAGATTCTCCAGCTCTGCCTCGACGGCTGGGCGAATTGCATATGGTACCGGTCTTGCTTTGAAAAACTTGGGAATTGCATTCTCTTCTATTTTTATCGAGGCGGTTATGCCTTTAAGAGTTCCCAGTTCTTGTTGAAATACCTCTTTGGCATTAGCTAAGATTGTTGACAATCGTCCAGGAGTGACGTTGTCATCCTTTTTACCAGCCACCGTCAGTGCCTGAATGGACTGCCAGTCTAAACTTCTCTTTCTGATCCATTCACATCCCAATAATGGTGGTCCACCATCTTGCAGTATGTACAGATACAATTTCTGTATTTCCTTGCCGTTGTATTCGACAGGCACCCTTATTTTTCCTCTGGGGTATACTTTTTGCCCCATATACGTCTTCAAGACAATGGATGTCTCTTTCAAGTGTATGTGTGAGAATAGCCGCTCGTAGCCTCGTCGATTCATGACGGTGAGAGCTGATCCTGTATCCAATTCCATTTTGACTTGGGACCCTGCTATCGTGAGGGTGACCCAAATGGTTCGGTGATCCTCTTTTGCGATTACGTTGTGAAGTTTGAGACAGCTTAGTCTCTTGTTCCCGGATTCACTATCGCTCATCTGGTCTTCGGAACTACTGTCCGTCATCTTTTGTACTTTCCTGTACGGTTCCTTAGTAGCCTTTTTGTTGTCGTTAGTCTTCTTCCCAGACCTGCAAACTCGTGCAATGTGTCCCATCTTTCCGCATTGCCTGAATATTTTGTCCTTGGACCAGCAGTCCTTCTGGTCATGGGTTGTTCTGCTGCAGCGATAACATTTTGCAAATCCCCGTGTCATTTCATGGGTGCCGTATTCCTGTGGCTTTTGCTGTATTTCCGCAGCTCCCCTTGCTGCTGCTTCGTACGATACTGCCACGCTGAAAGCCTTATCTAGCGTCAGCTCTTTCTCTGAGAGTAACCTCTTCTGGGTTCCTTCACTCAGGAGTCCACAGACAAATTTGTTCCGTAGGGTATCTGCCAGTCCTGCTCCGAACTGGCAGTGCTTTGATAGCTTGCGTAGTTCCGTAAGGTAATCAGCATTGCTCTCATCTTTATGCTGATTTCTCCTGTGAAATTTAAATCTTTCTGCTATCAGCAGCGGTGTAGGATTTAGGTGTTCCTGTAGGATAGCAACAATTTCGTTAAAACTCTTCGCCTTCGGTTTGGCTGGAGTAATCAGGTCCCGCAATAGGCCATATGTTCTTGCGCCCATTAAATTTAGCTGTGCCGATGCCTTTTTCTCATCGGCTACTTCGTTTGCCTCGCAATATACCTCGACTCTTTCCACATACGTGGTCCAGTCTTCTATTGCATTATCGAAGGCAGTGATATAGCCAGTCTTCGGCATCTTGGAAATCTACGATGGCGCCTCCCGTGCTTTGCCTTCTTCCCCGATTTAACAAAATGGCGCCTCCCGCGCTTTCTGCCTTCTCCGCTGTTGCTAGCGCTGTTGCTGGCGTTTTATGCCTTGATGGCGATGCCCTATGGTCTTCGCGCACTTCCCCCCGCGCTGCTGCTAACGCCGCTCTCCGTGGTTCCCGTGGCAAACTGCAGCTCCTCGCGGCTTTCTGCGCGTTTAATTTTTATTATTTCCCCGTCGTCGGAACAACCCTGCGGGACACTTGCCTCCCTCTTCTCGGGTCTGTACGCTACCCGGCTTTGTAGCACCGGCCGCGCCCTGTGTGCTCCATCCTCTCTCTCTCTCCTCTTCCCAACAACGCTGCTCAGCCCCGTTGCAAAGCCACCCGCTCGAGCTCTAGACCGCCGCAGCCCAGGAAGGATCAGTGTACTACCTGCCACCAGCCCGATTAGCTGAAGCACCATTGACAGGATAACCAAGCCCCGCTCTCGACAGCCTCTCCTGCAAATCTTCAACTCCGCTGACTCAGAGGCGGATGCCCACGGTCGACGCCCGTTTCTTCTGTTTCTTTCTTCCTTCTGGCCTCGACCTCTGATAACTTCACTTCAGGGATGGATCCCCATGAGATGGTGCAGACTGTAGGTAAGTTCGTATCTGCTCGTCGCCAGTATTATGTCCGTGTATAATTAAGACACGGACTGCAGGAGTTGGTTATAACAGGTCTTTACTGAATGGAGACAACCTGAAACTACTATGCAAATGTTACTACACAGGCTTATATACAGGGATTATATACAGGGGTGGTCACTACTGGTACTGCAGTATACAGGGGCTGCAGAATATAGTTCCTTCTGCAAAGTACATACACTACAGTGATGGAGCCCACTTTCCGAAAGTCTGTGTTCTGCCAATCCAGCAGCACCCCTGTAAGGTTCATCATAGTATGACCAGAATGTAACTTTTCTGCTGTCGTTTCCAGCTTTTTGGGTGTTCAAACTTACAACCTGACGCATGTTTCAGCTGCAGCATCCACTTTAATGTCTCTTTAAGCCGTAACAAGCTGCAATTAGTCTGCTTTGCTACTGGCTGATTTTGTTTGCATTGCTTAATTAGGAGTGTGGTAGCATAGTGGTTATGTTACTGGGCTAGTTAATCCAATCAGGCTGGACTAATGATTTGGAGATGTGAGTTCAAATCCCACCACTAGCAGCTAGGGAATTTAAATTCAGTTAATGTAATACTATCAGCAATATCTGGAATACCATCAGCAATAAAGCTGCCAGTTTGTTGAAAAAACCTAGGGGGAGGAATTTGGTTATTACATGCCTAAAGAGGCTGAGAAGTGGGGTGGGCGCAGGGCGCCTAGCGCCTCGCCCCATATTGAGCATGCATTTAGCGCCGGTGCTAAATCTTAGCGCCTGCTCATGGGCGCAGGCTGATTATGATGTCATTTGAGTGTGCAATGCCTTTTGGGCGCCCCGGACCGGAAATTCAGTGGCGCCCCCCTCCGTAGCGCCTGGCGCTAATAGTGACAGCTTACCTGGAACCTTACCAAGTCACTCTCGGGCTGGAGGAGCGTTATTTAAAGGGGACTGGTGTGGTTTAAAAACGGTAGCTATTTTTGGAGCACAACTTCCTCGAGAGCTACAAAGAGTTGCTGAGCTGCACACTGAGAGCCATTTGACCACTGAGCCAGCGCAGGCAGATGATCTTCAGCCTTCTGACCATCACCTTGCTGTTGGTGAGCCTTGACAATGGGGAACCTTCCTGTGGGCACTTATTATGGGGGCTGCATTGGAGGGGAACGTCCTGCTGCTGAATCATCTGGAAAGAACACTGAGACGCTGGGAGAGGGGGGCGGGCATGGCCAGACGGAGGAGGGCCAACAGACGTCGCCACAGCAGACCTTACGCTGGCAGGGTTTTCTGAAAGCAGTTTTCATACATGAACATGCCGGAGGAGCAGTGTGTCAGAAGGCTGCGATTTAGAAAGGAGGTGGTGACTGAGCTGTGCCAGCTGCTTCAGCCAGATCTGCAGCCTCAGATAAGGTGCAGGACATCTCTGTCGGTGGCTGAGAAGATGCCTGCTGGCCTGAACTTCTACGCGAGTGGCTCTTCTCAGGCTGTGCGTCAGAGGCTGATCAGAAGTAGCTTCTAGGCCCCTCTCACGGAATGCTTGCTGCCATTCCAAGAACAGGAATGGAACCGGTCTGATACCCCCAAGCCTGTGAAGGGCAAGATGCATGTAAATAGCAGGCATGGTCATTGTAAATGAAGAAAGTGTTTCATTACACAAAATGTGGTTCCTTCAAACATGAGAAAGCTATGGCAACAGAAAGCAAAACTAATACACTGACACATAACTGACTCTCACACCCGGGAGACTGTCCAAAACATAAATCACATTCCGACCATCTTCCTTGGCTTTGATTCCACTGCGCCAACCAAAGCATCCAATGCCCCATCAGTGAGGCGTTCCACCCTCTGCCTCACCCTTTCCATGCCTTGCTTGGCTGGTGCGCCACAGGTAGGCTCCCACCGCTTTGAAGGCTTACAAGGCAGTGAGTGTGTCTGGTGATGCCAATTGACCTGCCCCTTTAAGAGCTGGCCGGCGCCACTGTGTCTCAGGGAAAGTGATTATTGACAGCACCGTCGCTGCGCCCCGCCGCCGCGAAATTGGGTTGCGCCGCTGGGTTAGCGCCTTAAGAGTAGCGTGCAGCGCCTGATTTAGCGCCGCAATCACCTTTAGGGGCGCTGCAACCCAATATCGCGCTAGGTGGCACTAAATTGCGCCTGGCACTATACTTTGCGCATCGCCAGGACTAGCGCCCCAAATGCGGTTGTACCGAATTTCTAGGCCCTAATGTCCTTTAGGGAAGGAAATCTGTTGTCCTTACCTGTTCTGGCCTGTATGACTATCTCCAACAAGCAAGAATCTAACCACTGCTCCTTGACACTCAACGGCTTTACCATTGCTGAATCCCCCACCATCAACATCCTGGTGGTCCCCATCTGACCATGAAACTTAACTGGACCAGCCACATAAATACTGTGGCAACAAGAGCAGGTCAGAGGCTGGGTATTCTGTGGCGAGTGTCTCACCTCCTGACTCCCCAAAGCCTTTTCACCATCTACAAGGCACAAGTAAGGAGTGTGATGGAATACTCTCCACTTGCCTGGATGAGTGCAGCTTCAAGAAGCTTGATACCATCCAGGACAAAGCAGCCCGCTTGATTGGCACCCCATCCACCACCTTAAACATTCTCTCCCTCCACCGCTGGTGCAGTGTGTACTATCTACAAAATGCACTACAGCAGCTCGCCAAGGCTTCTTCGGCAGCACCTCCCAAACCCGCGACCTCTTCCACCTAGAACGACAAGGGCAGCAGATGCATGGGAACACCACCACCTCCAAGTCACACACTATCCTGACTTGGAAATATATTGCTGTTCCTTCAGCGACGCTGGGTCAAAATCCTGGAACTCCCTAACTGCACTGTGGGAGTACCTTCACCACACGGACTGCAGCGGTTCAAGAAGGCAGGTCACCACCACCTTCTCAAGGGCAATTAGGGATGTGCAATAAATACTGGCCTTGCCAGCGACACCCACATCCCATGAACGAATAAAAAAAAATCAATTGTGGCCACAGTGTCAGTGGCCTGTACAGGGAAGTGTTCAGACTCTGGCCCTCACTCATTTTAATTTTATTCATATCGCAGAATGAAGCAAGTGGGTAAACTGCTGAGGAATTCTTGTTAAAATGACTCTGGATTGTGGAATTGGAATTGCTCCAGATTCTGCGTGCTACGAAAAGCAAACATGTTCTTGTAGATTTCCTCAGCACCTCCAGCAAAGTGGCAAACCACTTGTGGAAGATTGAAATGGGACATGGCGGGGCCGCAAAGCAGGCGGCATCGCATCGATCGATCGATATTTAAACCCATTGCCTTCAATTGGAGCTGAATATCCAACATGTCGTGGAAAGGCTGGCAAATATGATTCCCCCTGTTGTGTTTCCAGCACAAGCCTGGATGGAGGGAGCAGCAGAATGCCCACTCGTTTGATGAAGAGTGGAGGAGTTCTCCCTGCCGGTCCACTCAATATTTATTACAACATCACTAAATCAGATTATCTGGTCATTATCACATTGCTGTTTGTGGGAGCTTGCTGTGCGCAAATTAGCTGCTGCATTTCCTACAGTACAACAGTGACTCCGCTTCAAAAGTACTTCATTGGCTGTAAAGCGCTTTGGGACGTCCTGATGTCATGCAAGGTGCTCTATATAAATACTAGCTGGATTGCCCGCGGTGCCGAGGCTTTTTCGAGGGCATGTTGTTGTTGGAAGAGAGAGAGAGAGCGACTGGGGGGAAGAGAGAGAGAGAGAGTGACTGGGGGGAAGAGAGAGAGCGACTGGGGGAAGGGGGGGAAGGGGAAGGGGAGGGGAAGGGTGGAGGGAGGGGGAGGGTAGGGAGAGGGAGGGGGAGGGAGGGGGAGGGGGAGGGGGGATGAAGGGGAGGGAGGGGGAGAGAGGAGGGGGGGGAGGGGGGAAGGGGGGGAGGGGAAGGGGGGAAGGGGAGGGGAGGGAGGGAGGAGGCAGAGGGGGAGAAAGGGGGGGAAGGGGGGAGAAGGGAGGGGGAGGGGGAAGGGGAGGGGAGGGAGGGAGGAGGAGAGGGGGGTAGAAGGGGAGGGGAAGGGGGAGGGGCAGGGGGGAGGGGAAGGGGGGATGGGAGGGGAGGGAGGGAGGGGGAGAGGAGGGGGGAGGGGAGGGGAGAGGGGAGGGGAGAGGGGAGAGTCCCCGAGCCCCCTGATCCCCGCCCCCCACCCCCACCCCGAGGCTCGCCCCCCCCAACCAAGCACTGAGCTCCGGAGACCCGCCCTCCCGAGTTGGCTTCAAGACCGCCGATTGCGGCTGTGAGAGACGGCCGGCGGGCCGGTTCCCAGGGTAACCCTTCCCACTCACCAAGCCCCGCCCGAGATCCGCACTCCCGAGAGCCCCGCCCCCCCCCGCCCGAGCCGAGCGGGGAAGAGAGAGAGACGCCGCGTCTCAGCTGCTCCTGCTGCGCGCGCACCCTGACCCTCGTGACCCTCGTGGCTGACGCCGTTGCCCCGGGTAACGTGACACAGGGGTGGTGAGGAGCTTAGCAGAAGCCGTGGACAATTACCTAACTCGGGCCTGGCTGGGCAAGAAAGACTCAGGCTTTGAGGCCTAACAAAAACGGGGAAAGGTAGGAAAAAGAATCTTCAGGTTAGAGAAAATATTTACAAATGAATGAAGTTTTTTTAAAAACAATTTAATAAAGCAATTTTATTTTGCTGGAAATGTATATTTGAAAAGAAAGACGCAGAAAGCAGGAAAAAGAATGGAATCAAGATGGCGGCTACTCACCTCGGTTCAGAACGATAAGGCCCGCCCACACACGCACCGATTGGTCGACCGTCAGGTCACCAAAGCGTAGGATTGGTCAATCATCCCGTCACTCGACCGTAGGAGGGCCGGCTGCACGCGCCAGCAACCCGGCGTACGATTGGTCGACCTCGAGGTCACTCTGTCGCTAATGAGATGCTAATGAGCGGAATGTTGAACGTTTTTCGTATACCGCGGGCGCGATTTTCGTCCGGCCGAAACGTAAATACGCTTACCAGCGTTTCGGAACGGTAAGCTTTCTTCCGACGTAACGCACGCGTAGGTACGCTCTGTAACTTTCGAGCACATAGCCGGACAGACGCACACCCGAGGACAGACAGAAGGACAGACAGAAGGACAGACAGAAGGACAGACAGAAGAACCGCTTTATATATATATAAATAAACTAGCTGAAGTGCCCGGCGGTGCCGAGGGTCTTTTGAGGGCATGTTTTTGTTGGACGAGAGAGAGAGAGCGACTGGGGGGAAGAGAGAGAGCGACTGGGGGAAGAGAGAGAGCGACTGGGGGGAAGAGAGAGAGCGACTGGGAGAAGAGAGAGAGCGACTGGGGGGAAGAGAGAGCAACTGGGGGAAGAGAGAGCGACTGGGGGAAGAGAGAGAGCGACTGGGGGAAGAGAGAGAGCGACTGGGGGGAAGGGGGGGAAGGGGGAGGCGGGGGAGGAAAGGAGGAGGGGGAGGAAAGGGGGAGGGGAGTAAAGGGGGAGGGGAGGTGGAGGAAAGGCAGAGGGGGGAGGAAAGGGGGAGGGGGTGGGGAGGAGGGGAGGAAGGGGGCGGGGAGGGGAGGGGAGGGGGGAGGAAAGGGGGAGGGTGGAGGAAGGGGGGGAGGAAAGGGGGAGGGGAGGAAAGGGTGAGGGGGAGGAAAGGGGGAGGGGGAGGAAAGGGGGAGGGGTGGGGGGGAGGGGGAGGAAGGGGGAGGGGGGGAAGGGGGAGGGGGAAGAAGGGGGGGAAGAAGGGGGAGGGGGAAGAAGGGGATGGGAGGGGGAAGAAGCGGGAGCGGGGAAGGGGGTAAGAAGGGGGAGGGGGAAGAAGGGGGAGGGGGAAGAAGGGGAAGGGGGAAGGGGAGGGGGAAAGAAGGGGGAGGGGGTGGGGGGAAGAGGGGGAGGGGGAAGAAGGGGAGGGGGAAGAAGGGGAAGGGGGAAGGGGGAAGGGGGAGGGGGGCAGAAGGGGGAGGGGGAGGGGTGAGGGGGGAAGAAGGGGGAGGGGGGAAGAAGGGGAGGGGAGGGGGGAAGAAGGGGGAGGGGGTGGGGGGAAGAGGGGGGAGGGGGGAAGAAGGAGGAGGGGGAGGGGAGAAGAAGGGGAGGGGGGAAGAAGGGGAGGGGGGAAGAAGGGGGAGGGGGGAGGGGGGAAGAATGGGGAGTGGAGGAGGGGGGAAGAAGGGGGAGGGGGAAGAAGGGGGAGGGGGGGAGGGGGGAAGAAGGGGGAGGGGGGAAGAAGGGAGAGGGGGGAGGGGGGAAGAAGGGGGAGGGGTGAGGGGGAAGAAGGGGGAGGGAGGAAGAAGGGGGAGGGGGGAAGAAGGGGGAGGGGGAGGGGGAAGAAGGGGGAGGGGGAGGGGGTGGGGGGAAGAGGGGGGAGGGTGAAGAAGGGGGAGGGGGTAGGGGGAAGAAGGGGGAGGGGGTAAGAAGGGGAGGGGAAGAAGGGGTAGGGGAGGGGGGAGGGTGGAAGAATGGGAGGGAGGAGGGGGGAAGAAGGGGGAGGGGGAAGAAGGGGGGGGGAGGGGAAGAAGGGGGAGGGGGAGGGGGGAAGAAGGGCGAGGGGAGGGGGAAGAAGGGGGAGGGTTGAGGGGGGAAGAAGGGGGAGGGGGGAGGGGAAGAAGGGGGAGGGGGGAAGAAGGGGGAGAAGAATGGGGAGGAGGGGGAAGAAGGGGGAGGAGGGGAGGGGGAAGGGGGAAGAAGGGGGAAGGGGGGAAGGAGGGGCAGGGGGAAGCAGTGGGGGGGGAAGGAGGGGGAGGGGGAGAAGGGGGTGGGGAAGGAGGGGGAGGGGGGAAGGAGGGGGAGGGGGAAGGAGGGGGAGAGGGGGGAGGGGAGTGCCCCGCACCCCCGTGCCCCGCCTCCCTGAGCCCCGCCCCTGATCTCCCGAGCCCCGCCCTCCTGAGGCCCGATCTCCCGAGGCCCGATCTCCCGAGCCCCACCCACCGATCTCCGGAGCCCCGATCTCCGGAGCCCCACCCCTGCCCTCCCGAGCCCCGCCCCCGCCCTCCCGAGCCCCGCCCCCTCGATCTCCCGAGCCCCGCCCCCCCGCTCTCCCGAGCCCCGCCCCCCCGCTCTCCGAGCCCCGCCCCCCCGCTCTCCCGAGCCCCGCCCCCCCGCTCTCCCGAGCCCCGCCCCCCCGCTCTCCCGAGCCCCGCCCCCCCGCTCTCCCGAGCCCCGCCCCCCCGATTTCCTGAGCACCGCCCCCCGATCTCCCGAGCCCCGCCCCCCCGATCTCCCGAGCCCTGCCCCCGATCTCCCGAGCCCCGCCCCCCCGATCTCCCGAGCCCCGCCCCCCCGATCTCCCGAGGCTCGCCCCCCCCGATCTCCCGAGGCTCGCCCCCCCCCGATCTCCCGAGGCTCG
This sequence comes from Somniosus microcephalus, assembly GCF_052327205.1. Lineage (NCBI taxonomy): Eukaryota > Metazoa > Chordata > Chondrichthyes > Squaliformes > Somniosidae > Somniosus > Somniosus microcephalus. The sequence goes on from NW_028225179.1 coordinate 114,444,242, forward strand.
CCCCCCCCCGATCTCCCGAGGCTCGCCCCCCCCCGATCTCCCGAGGCTCGCCCCCCCCGATCTCCCGAGGCTCGCCCCCCCCCCGATCTCCCGAGGCTCGCCCCCCCCCGATCTCCCGAGGCCTGATCTCCCGAGCCCCGCCACCCCCTCTGAGCCCCGATCTGCCGAGCCCTGATCTCCCGAGCCCCGCCCCCCACCCGAGCTGGCTTCAAGAGCAGAGAGAGAGATGCCGCTGCGCAACCTACCGCGTGAGGCCCGGCCGGACTCAAGTCACGCGCGCTGACTCCTGCCCCACCCACCTTTACTAAGATGGCGGCGGTGGCGACGCTCGGCTCAGGCCCGCCCCCTCCAGCCTTCACAAAGTTGGCGGCGATCGCGAGCCGCTTGTTCAGCGCGACGGGAGATGCCTAGCATGGGCGTGGCTGGGCAACAGAGGCCCAGGCTTACAGGCCTGGAAAAAACGGTGAAAGGTAGGAAAATTCTAGATGTTCGAGAAAAGATTTACAAATTAATTAACTTTTTTTAAAAACAATTGTGTTTTAAAAGCAACTTTTTTTGCTGGAAATGTAGATTTGAAAAGAAACACGCAGAAAGTGGGAAAAAGAAATGAACAGTTTGGAATCAAGATGGCGGCCACTCACCACGGTTCAGAATGATAAGGCCCGCCCACACATGCACCGATTGGTCAACCGTCAGGTCACTGAACTTTAGGATTGGTCAATCATCACATCACTCAACTGTAGGATGGCCCGCCCGCACACACCATAAACCCGCCCCCACACGATGCAAATGAGCGGAATTTTGAACATTTTTTGGATACCGTCGGCACAATTTTTGTCCGACCGTCGGTACAATTTTTGTCCGAGCAAAAAGTAAATATGCCTACAAGAGTCCCCTAATGATGAGCTTTCTTTTGATATAACATACGTGTAGGTACGCTCTACAACTTTTGATTGTATAGCCGGACAGAGAGACAGACAGAGAGACATATCCTTTTATATATATAGACTAGCTGGACTGCCCGGCGGTGCCGAGGCTTTTTCGAGGGCATGTCGTTGTTGGAAGAGAGAGAGAGAGTGACTGGGGGAGAGAGAGAGCGACTGGGGGGAAGAGAGAGAGCTACTGGGGGGAAGAGAGAGAGCGACTGGGGGGAAGAGAGAGAGCGACTGGGGGGAAGAGGGGGGAAGGGGGGGAAGAGGAGGAGGGGGGAAAGGGGAGGGGGGGAAGGGGAGGGGGGAAGGGGGGAAGTGGAGAAGGGGAGGGGGGAAGGGGAGGGGGAGCGGGGAGGGGGGAAGGGGGAGGGGGAAGGGGGAAGAAGGGGGAGGGGGGAAGGGGAGGGGGAAGGGGGAAGAAGGGGGAGGGGGGAAGGGGGAAGGGGGAGGGGGGAAGGGGGAGGGGGGAGTGTGGGGGAAGGGGGGAGGGGGAAGGGGAGGGGGAGGGGAAGGGGAGGGGGGAAGGGGGGAAGGGAGGGGGAAGGGGGAGGGGGAAGGTGGAGGGGGGGGGAGGGGAGGGGGGAAGGGGAGGGGGGGAAGGGGAGGGGGTGGAAGGGGGGAAGGGGAGGGGGAAGGGAAGGGGGAGGGGAGGGGAAGGGGAGGGAGGAAGGGAAGGGGGAGGGGGAAGGGGAGGGGGTGAAGGTGGAAGAAGGGGAGGGGAAGGGGAGGGGGAAGGGGGAAGGGGGAGGGGGGAAGGGGGGAGTGAAAGGGGGAGGGGGAAGGAGAGGGGGGAAGGGTGGAAGGGGAGGGGGAAGGGGAAGGGGAGGGAGGGGAGGGGGGAAGGGGAGGGGAAGGGGAGGGGGGAAGGGGAGTGAAGGGGGGAGGGGGAGGGAGGGGGGAAGGGGATGGAGGGGGAGGGGGGAGGGAGGGGGGGAAGGGGAGGGAGGGGGAGGGGGAGGGAGGGGGGAGGGAAAGGGAGGGGAGGGGGGGAGTCCCCGAGCCCCCTGATCCCTGTCCCCCCGAGGCTCGCCCCCCACCCCCCCCCACCCCCGAGGCTCGCCCCCCACCCCACCCCGAGGCTCGCCCCCCCAGCCCGAGCCGAGCGGGAACAGAGAGAGACGCCGCGCCCCACCCTCCCGAGCTGGCTTCAAGACCGCCGATTGCGGCTGTGAGAGACGGCCGGCGGGCCGGTTGCCGGGGTAACCCATCCCGCTCTCCAAGCCCCGCCCAAGATCCGCACTCCCGAGAGCCCTGCCCCCCCCGCCCAAGCCGAGCGGGGAACAGAGAGAGACGCCGCGTCTCAGCTGCTCCTGCTGCGCGCGCATCGTGACCTTCGTGGCTGACGCCGTTGCCCCGGGTAACGTGACACGGGGGGGTTGGGGGGGTGAGGAGCTTAGCAGAAGCCGTGGGAGAATTACCTAGCTCGGGCCTGGCTGGGCAAGAAAGACCCAGGCTTTGAGGCCTACCAAAAACGGGGAAAGGTAGGAAAAGGAATCTTTAGGTTGGAGAAAATATTTACAAATGAATGAAGTTTTTTTAAAAACAATTTAATAAAAGCAATTTTATTTTGCTGGAAATGTATATTTGAAAAGAAAGAAGCAGAAAGCAGGAAAAAGAATGGAAGCAAGATGGCGGCTACTCACCTCGGTTCAGAACGATAAGGCCCGCCCACACACACACCGATTGGTCGACCGTCAGGTCACCAAAGCGTAGGATTGGTCAATCGTCCCGTCACTCGACCGTAGGAGGGCCCAGCTGCACGTGCCAGCAACCCGGCGTACGATTGGTCGACCTCGAGGTCACTCTGTCGCTAATGAGCGGATAATGAGATGCTAATGAGCGAATGTTGAACGTTTTTCGGATACCGCGGGCGCGATTTTCGTCCGGCCGAAACGTAAATACGCTTACCAGCGTTTTGGAACGGTAAGCTTTCTTCCGATGTAACGCACGCGTAGGTACGCTCTGTAACTTTCGAGCGCATAGCCGGACAGTCGCACACCCGAGGACAGACAGAAGGACAGACAGAAGGACAGACGGAAGAACAGACAGAAGAACCGCTTTATATCTATATATATAAAGCGGCTCTTCTGTCTGTCTGTCTGTCTGTCTGTCTGTCTGTCTGTCCGCCTGGTCTCTATGAGTTTGGAAGTTACAGAGCATACCGACGCGCGCGTCGCCTCAAAAGAAAGCTTGCGATTCCGGACCGGTTATAGGCCTATTTACATTTCGCCGGACAAAAATCCCGCCCGCGGTATCCCAAAAACGTTCAGCGTTCCGCTCTCATTAGCGACCGTCTGACGTCGAGGTCTTCCTACAGTTGAGTGTCGAGTGACTCGACGATTGACCAATCCTACGCTTCGGTGACCTGACCGGTCGACCAATCGGTGCGTGTGTGGGCGGGCCTTATCCTTCTGAATCGAGGTGAGTGGCCGCCATCTTGATTTTCCACGATTTTTCCCCCACACTTTCTGTGTGTTAGGGAACTAAGGTAAATATTTCAATTATGTGTTAGGCAATTAATTTAACAATTTATTTGAGTTTTATATTGTGTTTAGCAACCCCCCCCTCCTCCTCACCCTCGTGCAGGGGGACTCGGGGCCTGAAGCTGAAAAATTTCTCTCTCTCTCTCTCTTTCTTCCCTCTCTCCCTCTCCTTCTCCTCTTCCCTCTCTCTCTTTCTCCTCTTCCCTCTCTCCTCTTCCCTGTCTCTCCTTCTCCTCTTCCCTCTCTGTCTCTCTCTACTTCCCCCTCTCAGGTGTCGCGGACGGAGCGCGGGCGCGCCGCCCGAAGTTTCCCACTCGCTAACGGCCTTGCCGGCTCCCGTGGGCCGCTCGCACTGATCGCGCATGCGCCACCCGCACTCACCACGCATGCGCCGCCCGCACTCACCGCGCATGCGCCGCCCACACTCACCGCGCATGCGCTGCCCGCCCGCCCGCAGCGGCCGTCCATCAGCCGCGCGATACGCGGGGGACCTCAGCAACGGCACCGGACCTCAGGCGCTAGGCAGGGGGAGGGGCCGGAGAGAGGGACAGAGGGGAGTGGGGGAGCGGGGGAGTGGGGGAGGGGAGGGGTGGTGGGGAGAGGGAGACGGGAGGGGAGGGGAGACGGGAGGGGAGGGAGACAGGGGAGGGGAGGGAGACAGGGAGGGGAGGGGAGGGAGAGAGGGGAGGGAGGGAGAGAGGGGAGGGGAGGGGAGGGAGAG
>NW_028225179.1:114448877-114470621 GCF_052327205.1 Somniosus microcephalus
CCTCCCCTTTCTCCTCCTCTCCTCCCTTCTCCTCCTCCCTTTCCCTTTCTCCTCCTCCTCCTTTCTCCTCCTCCCCTTTCTCCTCCTCCCTCTTACTCCTCCTCCCTCTTTCTCCTCTACTCCCTCTCTCTCTCCTCCCTCCTCCCCTTCTCCTCCTCCCCTTTTCTCCTCTCTCCCTTCTCCCTTCTCTCCTCCTTCTCTCTCCTTCCTCCCCTTTCTCCTCCTCCCCTTTCTCTCCTCTCCCTTTCTCCTCCTCCCCTTTCTCCTCCTCCTCCTCTTTCTCCTCCTCTTCTCCTCTCCCCTTCTCTCTCCCCTTTCTCTTCCTCCCTTTCTCTCTCCCTTTCTCCTCCTCCCCTTTCTCCTCCTTCTCCCCTTTCTCTCTTCTCCCTTTCTTCCTTCTCCCTTTCTCTCCTCTCCCTTTCTCCTCTCCCCTTTCTCTCCTCCCTTTCTCCTCTCCCTTTCCTCTCCTTCTCCTCTCCCCTTCTCCTCCTCCTCTTCTCCTCCCTCCTTTCTCCTCTCCCCTTTCTCCTCACCTCTTTCTCTTCTCCCTTTCTCTCTCCTCCTCTTCTCCTCTCCCCTTTCTCCTCCTCCCCTTTCTCCTCCCTTCTCCCCCTTTCTCTCCTCCCTTCTCTCACACCCATTCAACTCCCCAATCACCACCACCCAAACACCACCACCACAAACACACAACCCCAACACACCCACCACCCCAAACACCACCACCCAAACACCAACCCAAACACCACCACAAACACCAACACCCAAACACCACCAACCCACCAAAACCACCACAACACCACCACCAAACCACCACCCCAAACCCACACCCAAAACACCAACACCCACCCCAAACACACCACCCAAACACCACACCAAAACACCACCCCCAAACACCCACCACCCCAACACCACCACCCCAAACACCACCACCCAAAACACCACCACCACCAAACCACCCCCAAACACCACCACCCAAACCACAACAAACACCACCACCAAACACCACCACCCCAAACACCAACCCAAACACACCACCCCAAACACCACCCAAACCAACACAAACACACACCCCAAAACCACCACCCCAAACACCACCACCCAAACACCACCACCCCAAAACCACCACCACCACAAAACACCACACCAAACACCCAACAACCCCAAACACCACCCCCAAACACCACCACCCCAAACACCACCACCACAACACCACCACCAACACCACCACCCCAAACCACCACCCAAACACCACCAAAACCACCACCACCCAAACACCACACCACCCAAACACACCACCCAAACACCACCAACCCACAAACCACACAACCTCACACACACCCAAAACACCACCACCCCAATCACCACCACCCCCAAACACCACCACCCAAACACCACACCCCAAACACCAACCACCCCAAACCACCCTCCTCCCTTTCTCCTCCTCCCCTTTCTCCTCCTCCCTTTCTCCTCCTCCCCTTTCTCCTCCTCCCTTTCTACTCCTCCCTTCTCCTCCTCCTCCCTTTCTCCTCCTCCCTTTCTACTCCTCTGCTTTCTCCTCCTCCCTTTCTCCTCCTCCTCTTTCTCCTCCTCCCTTTCTCCTCCTCCCCTTCCTCCTCCTCCTCTTTCTCCTCCTCCCTTTCTCCTCCTCCCCTTTCTCCTCCTCCCTTTCTCCTCCTCCCCTTTCTCCTCCTCCCTTTCTCCTCCTTCTCTTTCTCCTCTTCCTCTTTCTCCTCCTCCCTTTCTCCTCCTCCCCTTTCTCCTCCTCCCCTTTCTCCTGCTCCCCTTTCCTCCTGCTCCCCTTTCTCCTCCTCCTCTTTCTCCTCCTCCCTTTCTCCTCCTCCCCTTTCTCCTCCTCCTCTTTCTCCTCCTCCCTTTCTCCTCCTCCTCTTTCTCTCTCCCCTTTCTCCTCCTCCCTTTCTCCCCTCCCTTTCTCCTCCCCTTTCTCCTCCTCCCCTTTCTCCTCCTCCCTTTTCTGCTCCTCCCCTTTCTCCTCCTCCCCTTTCTCCTCCTCCCCTTTCTCCTCCTCCCCTTCTCCTCCTCCCCTTTCTCCTCCTCCCCTTTCACCTCCTCCCCTTTCTCCTCCCCTTTCTCCTCCACCCCTTTCTCCTCCTCCCCTTTCTCCTACTTCCCGTTCTCCTCCTCCCCTTTCTCCTCCTCCCCTTTCTCTCCTCCCCCTTTCTCCTCCTCCCCTTTCACCTCCTCCCCTTTCTCCTCCAACCCTTTCTCCTGCTCCCCTTTCTCCTCCTCCTCTTTCTCCTCCTCCCCTTTCTCCTCCACCCCTTTCTCCTACTCCCCGTTCTCCTCCTCCCCTTTCTCCTCCTCCCCTTTCTCCTCCTCCCCTTTCACCTCCTCCCCTTTCTCCTCCTCCCCTTTCTCCTCCAACCCTTTCACCTCCTCCCCTTTCTCCTCCTCCCTTTCTCCTCCTCCCCTTTCTCCTCCACCCCTTTCTCCTGCTCCCCTTTCCTCCTGCTCCCCTTTCTCCTCCTCCTCTTTCTCCTCCTCCCCTTTCTCCTCCTCCCCTTTCACCTCCTCCTCTTTCTCCTCCTCCCTTTCTCCTCCTCCCCTTCTCCTCCTCCGCTTTCTCCTCCTCCCTTTTCTGCTCCTCCCCTTTCACCTCCTCCTCTTTCTCCTCCTCTCCTTTCTCCTCCTCCCCTTTCTCCTCCTCCCCTTTCTCCTCCTCCCCTTTCTCCTCCTCCCCTTTCTCCTCCTCCCCTTTCTCCTACTCCCCGTTCTCCTCCTCCCCTTTCTCCTCCTCCCCTTTCTCCTGCTCCCCTTTCTCCTCCTCCCCTTTCTCCTCCTCCCCTTTCTCCTCCTCCCCTTTCTCCTACTCCCCGTTCTCCTCCTCCCCTTTCTCCTCCTCCCCTTTCTCCTGCTCTCCTTTCTCCTCCTCCCCTTTCTCCTCCTCCCCTTTCTCCTCCTCCCCTTTCTCCTCCTCCCTTTCTCCTCCTCCCCTTTCTCCTACTCCCCGTTCTCCTCCTCCCCTTTCTCCTCCTCCCTTTCTCCTCTTCCCCTTTCACCTCCTCCTCTTTCTCCTCCTCCCCTTTCTCCTCCTCCCCTTCTCCTCCTCCCCCTTCTCCTCCTCCCTTTTCTCCTCCTCCCCTTTCACCTCCTCCTCTTTCTCCTCCTCCCTTTCTCCTCCTCCCCTTTCTCCTCCTCCGCTTTCTCCTCCTCCCTTTTCTGCTCCTCCCCTTTCACCTCCTCTTTCTCCTCCTCCTTTCTCCTCCTCCCCTTTCTCCTCCTCCCCTTTCTCCTCCTCCCCTTTCTCCTCCTCCCCTTTCTCCTACTCCCCGTTCTCCTCCTCCCCTTTCTCCTCCTCCCCTTTCTCCTGCTCCCCTTTCTCCTCCTCCCCTTTCTCCTCCTCCCCTTTCTCCTCCTCCCCTTTCTCCTCCTCCCCTTTCTCCTACTCCCCGTTCTCCTCCTCCCCTTTCTCCTCCTCCCCTTTCTCCTGCTCTCCTTTCTCCTCCTCCCCTTTCTCCTCCTCCCCTTTCTCCTCCTCCCCTTTCTCCTCCTCCCCTTTCTCCTACTCCCCGTTCTCCTCCTCCCCCTTTCTCCTCCTCCCCTTTCTCCTACTCCCCGTTCTCCTCCTCCCCTTTCTCCTCCTCCCTTTTCTGCTCCTCCCCTTTCACCTCCTCCCCTTTCTCCTCCTCCCCTTTCTCCTCCTCCCCTTTCTCCTACTCCCCTTTCTCCTACTCCCCGTTCTCCTCCTCCCTTTCTCCTCCTCCCCTTTCTCCTCCTCCCCTTTCTCCTCCTCCCCTTTCTCCTCCTCCCATTTCTCCTCCTCCCCTTTCTCCTCCTCCCCTTTCTCCCCCTCCCCTTTCTCCCCCTCCCCTTTCTCCCCCTCCCCTTTCTCCCCCTCCCCTTTCTCCTCCTCCCCTTTCTCCTCCTCCCTTTCTCCCCCTCCCCTTTCTCCTCCTCCCCTTTCTCCTCCTCCCCTTTCTCCCCCTCCCCTTTCTCCCCCTCCCCTTTCTCCCCCTACCCTTTCTCCCCCTCCCCTTTCTCCTCCTCCCCTTTCTCCTCCTCCCCTTTCTCCTCCTCCCTTTCTCCTCCTCCCCTTTCTCCTCCTCTCCTTTCTCCTCCTCCCCTTTCCCTTTCTATTTGCCTTCTCCCCCCCAACCCCCTCCCCTAACAACCACTTTGCCTCCATTCTCCCCAACTCCCAGCCCTGCCTGACATTGACGTTTGAAATTGTTCTCGCTTGCAGAGTTCCCGCTACGGTGCGCACAGGCCGCTCCCCGGCTTTTACAGAGTAGATACCGCACATGTGCATAATTTTGAATAGGCCGTGCATTGGGGGAGGCAGGCCATGCAGTGCGGCTTACTGGGGACATTGCTCACTACCCATGTGCAATGCCTTAGATTGAGTAGCAATATTATAATTCTTACAGATACAAATGCCTTCTAGAAAGAAAGAACTGCGCCTTTCATGACCTCAGGATATCCCAAAGCACTTTACAGCCAATGAAGTACTTTTGAAGTGTAGCCACAGTTGTAATGTAGAAAACACTGCAGCCAATTTGCACACAGCAAGCTCCCATAAAAAGCAACACCGTAATGACCAGATCATCTGATCTTAGGTGCTGGTTGAGGGATAAGTATTGGTCAGAACACTGGGGAGAACTCCCCTGCTCTTCTCAGAGAAAATGCCAGGGGATCTTTTACGTCCACCTGAGCTTTAACATCACATCCGAAAGACGGCACCTCTGACAGTGCAGCACTCCCTCAGTGCTGCACTCAGACGGTCAGCCTAGAATTTTGTGCTTGAGCCCCTGGAGTGGGACTTGAACCCATGACTCAGAGACAAGAGTGCTATGCACTGAGTCACAGCTAACGCCATGTATTGTATACAACCATTTATGTTTAGGAGTACAGTGACCTTTGCTATACGGGCCAGGACATCGGCCATTCGACAGCAGCTGTGTCTCTGAGATAGCAATGAGGACCAATGACCAGTTAATCTGCTCTTTTAACGGTGATGGTGAATAATTGTGACTCATGCCTATCAATAACCTTATGTGCAATTGGCATATTTCTCAGAGTTGTGGAGTTAGTTATGTACGTGTGTGTGTGTTTGGTTCTGATGGACAATTCCTTTTACAACACTCCAGGACGAGGGGGAATACAATGCTTGAACACAGGGCGGGAGGGTGTCTTGACTCTCACCCACATCCACTTATGTTACTGCACTTATACAAATTTGCTTCTAAGTCTGTGAGCAGAGTTTGACCTGGGCTCTAATGATCACCAGCAGATGGGGAAGTTGCATTTTCGACTTCTCTCGGCCCCTTCACTGCCTCTGTGTTGTCAGACTGCTTGTCCGACATCCAGTCGTAGTTGAGCCGCAATTTCCTCCAATTAAACATCGGGAAGTCCGAAGCCATTGTCTTCGGTCCCCGCCACAAATACTGTGCCCTCACCACCGGCTCCATCCCCCTCCCGGCCACTGTCTGAGGCTGAACCAGACCTTTCACAACCTCGGCGTCCTATCTGACCCTGAGCTCAGCTTCCGTCCTCATATCCGCTCCATCACCAAGGCTGCCTACTGCCACCTCCGTAACATTGCCTGTCTCTGCCCCACCTCAGCTAATCGACTGCTGAAACCCTCATCCATGCCTTTGTTACCTCTGGACTTGACTATTCCAACGCTCTCCTGGCCAGTGCCTCGTCTTTCACCCTCCGTAAACTTAAGCTGATCCAAAACTGTGCTGCCCGTACCTTAACTGGCACCAAGTCCTGTCCACCCAGCGCACCTGTGCTCACTGACCTACGTTGTCTCCCAGTCCGGCAATGCCTCAATTTTAAAGTTCTCATCTTCGCATTTAAAGCACTGCATGCTCTCGTCCTTCCCTATCTCTGTAAACTCCTCTAGCCCCACAACCCTCCGTGTATTCTTCGTTCCTCCAATTCTGGCCTCCTGTGCATGCCCCACTCCCTTCGTCCCACCATTGGCGGCCGTGTCTTCAGCTTTCTAGGTCCTAATCTCTGGAATTCACTCCCTAAACCTCTCCACCTCTCTCTCCTCCTTTAAGACGCCCTTAAAACCAAGCTTTTTGGTTTCCCCACCTAATATCCTACTATCCCCTTCTTTGGCTCCATGTCAATCTTTGACCACTGTCCTTGGGACGTTTTCCAAAGTTAAAGGTGCTATATAAATGCAAGTTGTTTCAGTTGCACGGCCAACACAGAGACAGCAAAGCACATGGCTGACACCTGCTGACTGAGTATGGCACTGCAGCCCCATATTTCCTGCCACTTTGCTGAAATTGTCTATGTCCATTGATGGTGATACATAAATAATACCTGCACTGCTCTCTATCACACATTTTACACGATCGCATAAATTGTGGAAAGGATGAGTCACATAAATCTTGAGCTAACTTTTCCCTCTCTGTCAACTCTTGAAATTGTCCGTCTATTAGCCGCCCATTATGCACCAAACCCGCTTTTAATCACCATTACATTGGCTCCCGGTTAAGCAACGCCTCGATTTTAAAATTCACATCCTTGTTTTCAATTCCTTCCATGGCCTCACCCCTCCGTATCTCTGTAATCTCCTCCAGCCCCACGACCCCCCCACCGCCGGAGATATCTGCGCTCCTCTAATTCTGCCCTCTTGAACATCCCTGATTATAATCACTCAACCATGGGAGGCCGTGCCTTCTGTTGCCTGGGCCCTAAGCTCTGGAATTCCCTCCCTAAACCTCTCCACCTCTCTTCCTTTAAGACGTTCTTTAAACCTACCTCTTTGATCAAGCACCTTCCCATATTTCTCCTTATGTGGTTCGGTGTCAAATTTTTGTTTTGTAATACTCCTGTGCAGCGCCTTGGGATGTTTTACTATGTTAAAGGTGCTATATAAACACAAGTTGTTGTTATTGAGGTCAATGGAAAGGACAATTGGCTGAGGTGTCTAATGGGGGCTAATGATCCTGTTATGTCTTCTTGCGCTCGTAGTGCTTTGTAAAGACGCTCCTGGACTCGGTAACAACAACAGTGTTAGATCCGTGATTCTGAGGATATGCTGTTATTCAATAATCACACGGATGTTGTAAATTAACAATAAACAGGTCTTTACTGGAGGAGGGTAGTCTCAAGACTGGGGGTACAGAGGCATGCACAAAGCTTATAGACAGGTGCGGTCACTGCCGGTACTACAGTATACAGGAGCTGTATAAGGAGTTCTGACTTAAAGGCACATACACTACAATTCCTCCCCTTTTAGATTAGTAGTACCCCTAATATTCAAATAACAATTAACACTTTAACATGTACATTAAACAACAATAGTCCATTTATACATTCAGTCTTTGGGGCGGCTTCCTGACCCTTTCGGGATAGCGCCTTTCCGGAGGTTCTTGTTCTTGGTGCAGAGGCGATTCTGACCCCTTTTCATCGGGTAGTTCATCGGGTTCCACTGCTACTGGTTCTGAGGTAGATGCTACCAGTATGTCAGGTTCATCCCCAGGTACTCGAGACATGGGGTTGACACGTTCCTGTGACGCTAAGATCTGATCGACGTGGCGTCTCACAATGATCTCCCCAACATCCACTGTGTACATTAATGGCCCCTGCCTTGTGCATATCGTTCCGGGTTGCCATTTCTCTGCTCAATAGTCACGGGCCAAGACTGGTTGCCCTGCATTGAAGCTCCTTGTCGGCTTCTCATTGATGTGCTGGAATTGTTTGTCCTCAAAATTTCTTCGCACATTTGGTCTGAGCAAGTCCAGACGAGATCTCAACCTTCGGTTAAAGAACATCATGGCCGGGGTCTGGTTGGTAGCTGCATGTGTCGCGTTTCGGGAGGCTAATAAATAATTGTCCATCTTATGCTGTAGTGGAATTTCATCGTCGCACATGGCCTTTATCGCCTTCTGAAAGGTTTGTACGAACCTCTCAGCCAATCCATTTGTGGCTGGATGATACGGGGCGGATGTGTAATGCCTTACCACATTCCTTCTCATAAAATTTTGAAACTCGTCGGACACAAACTGTGGTCCATTATCAGAGCAAATCTGCTCTGGCAAACCATTTCTGGCAAATATAGTCCGTAGGACTGCAATAGTTTTCTCTGTAGTGGTTGAAGACATTTTTATCACCTCAGGCCACTTTGAATGAGCATCCACTGCTATTAAAAACATTGAGTCCTTGAGTGGACCAGCAAAATCAATATGCACCCGTTGCCATGGAGAGGAGGGCCACTCCCATGGGTGTAGAGGGGCCTGTGGTGGTGCATTTTGGACCTTCTGGCATCCTGAGCAGCTCTTGGTTAGGTCTTCGATTTGTTGATCGATTCCCAGCCACCACACATAAGCCCTAGCAAGGCTTTTCATTTTCACTCCCCCCAGATGACCTTCATGTAGTTCATTTAGCACCCTCTCCCTTAACTTGGGTGGAATCACCACTCTGGATCCACACATCACTGTCCCCTGGCATACTGACAGCTGTTCTCTTCTGGATGAGAATGCTGGCAACAGTGAGTCGCCATGCATTGGCCATCCCCTCACCATCAAATCATATACCCGAGACAGCGTCGGATCATTGCGGGCCTCCTTCTCTATATCCGCGTTCGTTACTGGCAATCATTCAATTCTAGACGAATAAAATATCTCGATAGGGTCCACTGCTGGTGCTTCCTCCACAGTAGGCAGTGGCAGGCGCGATAGCCCATCAGCGTTCCCATGCTGTTTCGTGCCTTTATATTCTATTTCATATTGATTCGCCCCTAGAAACAGGGACCATCTTTGTAACTGCTGTGCAGTCATCACTGGAACGCCCTTCTTAGGATTAAAGATGGAGACAAGTGGTTGGTGGTCAGTCAGCAAGGTGAACTTCTGCCCATGCAAAAAGTGGTTGAATTTTTTTACTCCCCATACTAGGCTGAGGGCCTCCTTATCAATCTGGGCGTAGTTGCGCTCGGCTGAGGTTAGTGACTGAGACGCAAAGGCTACTGGCCTCTCCAACCCGTCTGGGAATTTGTGCGACAGCACCGCTCCAATACCATAGGGTGATGCATCACATGCCAAACGAATTGGTGTGCTGGGTTGAAATGGGCTAACACCTCTTTTGATGTGATCAATTCTTTACACTTCTGGAAAGCTCGTCTATGTTCGTCATCCCACTTCCATGGTACCCCTGTTTGCGGTAGGGTGTTCAGTGGGTGTAATACCGTGGACAAATTTGGTAAGAACTTGTGGTAGTAGTTTACCAGCCCGAGGAACGACCTCAGTTGTGACGCATTTTCCGGTGCTGGAGCCTTGACTACTGCCTCAATCTTGTCAGGGGACTTATGTAACCCCTCTTCATCGATGACGTGGCCACAATACGAGATCTGTTTCTGGAAAAACTCGCACTTGTGGTGATTAGCTCGTAGCCCATACTCCTTTAATCTGGTGAGCACCTTCTCCAAGTTGGCGAGGTGATCACTGTCATTTTCGCCCGTAACCAAGATTTCATCCAAATAACACTGGGTCCCTGGAATCCCTTGCAGGACCTGATCCATCGCCCTTTGCCAGATAGCCGGAGCCGAGGCTACTCCGAACACCAGCCGGCTGTATTGATAGAGGCCTTTATGAATGTTAATCGTAAGGTATTGTTTCGAAGCTTCTTCTACCTCCATTTGCAAGTACGCCTGGGCTAGATCAATTTTGGTGAAGCGTTTAACTCCAGATAGCGAGGCGAAAATATCCTCAATTTGTGGAAGCAGATATTGTACCGTGTGAAGGACTGGGTTCACTGTCACCTTAAAATCCCCACAGATGCGGACCTTCTTTGGTTCCCCAGGCGTATTACTCAATGACCTCTTCATTACAGGAACGATGGGTGTAGCCCACTCGCTCCAGTCCACTTTGGACAGTACTCCTGAACGTTCCAACCCTTCCAGCTCTGCTTCAACAGCTGGTCTGATCGCATAAGGCACTGGTCTGGCCTTAAGAAACTTTGGGCTTGCATTTTCCTCTATTTTAATCATTGCTGTTATGCCTTTTAGTGTTCCTAGTCCCTCCTGGAACACTTCTTTTGCATCAGTTAGCATTTTTGACAGTCGTCCAGGTGTGACATCGTCATCCTTTTTGGCCTCAACCTTCAGTGCCTGTATGGAATGCCAATCTAATTTAATCTTCCGGATCCATTCACGTCCTAGCAGTGGTGGTCCTCCATCTGGCCATACATATCATTCCATTTTAGGTATTTCCTGGCCTTTATATATTACTTTCACCCTTATTTTTCCTTTGGGGTAGACTTTTTGCCCCGTATACACCTTCAAGACAATCTCTGTAGCTTTCAAGGGTATATGTGAAAATAGCCGCTTGTAGTCCCTTTGATTTATGGCTGATCCTGTGTCCAATTCCATTTTCACTTGGACTCCGTCTATCTTGAGTGTAACCCAGATAGTCTGGTGATCCTCCATTTCGGTTACCTTATGTAGTTTCAGACAACCCAGCTTCTTGCCTCCGGAGTCTGTGTCACTTTTCTGTTCATCTGAACCACTGTCCATCACCTGGTGTACCTTTTTGTACTTCTCCTGTGGAGATTTCTTACTGTTGGTTTTCTTCCCAGACCTGCAGACTCTTGCTATGTGTCCTGCTTTCCCACACTGTCTGCACACTTGGTCCTTGAACCAACAATCTTTCTGGTCATGTGTTGTTCTGCCGCAGCGATAGCACTTCCCTGTTGCATAGGACATTTCATTGGTGCCATATTCTTGCGGTCTCCGTTGTATCTCTGCAGCGCCCCTTGCGGCTGCTTCGTGTGATACTGCCATACTGAAAGCTTTGTCCAGCGTAAGATCCTTTTCTGATAGAAGCCGTTTCTGGGTTCCTTCACTTTACGTGGCTAGAGGAATGGTGCCAGAGGGAGGGATTCAAGTTCCTGGGACATTGGAACCGGTTCTGGGGGAGGTGGGACCAGTTCAAACCGGACGGTTTGCACCTGGGCAGGGCTGGAACCAATGTCCTAGGGGGAGTGTTTGCTAGTGCTGTGGGGGAGGGTTTAAACTAAAATGGAAGGGGGTTGAGAATCTGAGCAGGGAGACAGAGGAAAGGGAAACAAGGATAAAAGCAAAAGATAGGAAGGAGAAAAACAAAAGTGGCAGTCAGAGAAATCAACAGTTTAAATCAAACATGGCCACAGTAAATAATAATTCTAATAGGTCTAAGAGCGTTAAAAAAACAAGCCTGAAGGCTTTGTGTCTTAATGCAAGGAGCATTTGTAATAAGGTGGATGAATTGGCTGCGCAAATAGAAGTAAACAAATACGATTTGGTTGGGATTACGGAAACGTGGCTCAAGGAAGGCCAGGACTGGGAACTCAACATCCAGGGGTATTCGATATTCAGGAAAGATAGGCAAAAAGGAAAGGGAGGTGGGGTAGCATTACTGGTTAAAGAAGGGATTAACGCAATTGTAATGAAGGATATTAGCTCTGATGAGGTGGAATCTGTATGGGTAGAATTGAGAAATACTAAGGGGAAAAAATCGTTAGTGGGAGTGGTTTATAGACCTCCAAACAGCAAGGCGGAGGTTGGGGATGGCATTAAAAGGGAAATTAAAGAAGCTTGCAATAAGGGCACAGCAGTCATCATGGGTGACTTTAATCTACATATAGATTGGGCCAACCAAATTAGTAACAATACTGTGGAGGAGGAATTCCTGGAGTGTTTACGGGATGGTTTCCTGGACCAATATATCGAGGAACCAACCAGAGATCAGGCCATCTTAGACTGGGTATTATGTAACGAGAAAGGATTAATTAGCAATTTTGTTGTACGAGGCCCCCTGGGTTGGAGCGATCATAATATGATCGAATTCTTCATTAAGATGGAGAATGAAGTAGTTGACTCAGAGACTAGGGTCCTCAATTTAAATAAAGGAAACTACGATGGTCTGAGGAGCGAGTTGGGTAGGATTGATTGGGGAATGTCACTCAAAGGTTGACGGTGGATAGGCAATGGCAAACATTCAAAGACCAAATGGATGAACTACAGAATTTGTTCATCCCAGTTTGGCATAAAAATAAAACAAAAAAGGTGACCCAACCGTGGCAAACAAGGGAAATTAGGGATAGCATAAGGTCCAAGGAGAGGGCATATAAATTGGCCAGAAAAAGCAATAATCCTGAGGATTGGGAGCAGTTTAGGTTTCAACAAAGAAGGACAAAGGGATTAATTAAGAAAGGGAAAATAGAATATGAGAGTAAGCTTTCAGGGAACATAAAAACTGACTGTAAAAGCTTTTATAGATATGTGAAGAGAAAAAGATTGGTGAAGTCAAGCGTAGGTCCCTTGCAGTCAGAAACGGGGGAATTTATAATGGGGAACAAAGAAATGGCAGACCAACTGAATACATATTTTGGTTCTGTCTTCACAAAGGAGGACACAAATAACCTGCCAGAGATGCCGGGGAATATAGGGTCTGATGAAAGGGTGGAACTGAAAAAAAACAGTATTTGTAGGGAAATGGTGTTACGAAAATTGATGGGACTCAAGGCCGATAAATCCCCAGGGCCTGATAATCTACATCCCAGGGTACTTAAGGAAGTGGCCCTCGAAATAGTAGATGCATTGCTGGTCATCTTCCAGAACTCGATAGACTCTGGAACGGTACCCATGGATTGGCGGGTAGCTAATGTTACCCCACTATTCAAAAAAGGTGGTAGAGAAAAGGCGGGGAATTATAGACTGGTAAGCTTGACATCGGTAGTGGGGAAAATGCTAGAGTCCATTATAAAAGATGTAATAGCAGAGCACTTGGAAAGCAGTGACTGGATCGAACAAAGTCAACATGGATTTACAAAAGGTAAATCATGCTTGACTAATCTACTGGAATTTTTTGAAGATGTAACTGATAAAATAGATAAGGGAGAACCAGTGGATGTGGTGTATTTGGACTTTCAGAAAGCTTTCGATAAGGTCCCGCATAAGAGATTAGCGTGCAAAATTAAGGCACATGGGATTGGGGGCAAGGTATTGACTTGGATAGAGAACTGGTTGGCGGACAGAAAGCAAAGAGTTGGAATAAACGGGTCGTTTTCCGAGTGGCAGGCAGTGACTAGTGGGGTACCGCAAATATCGGTCCTAGGACCCCAGCTGTTCACAATATATATTAATGACCTGGACAAGGGAATTGGATGTAATATCTCCAAATTTGCAGACGACACAAAGCTGGGTGGGTGGGTAGGCTGTGAGGAGGATGTCGTGAAACTCCAGTATGATTTGGACAGGTTGGGTGATTGGGCAGAAACATGGCAAATGCACTTTAATGTGGATAAATGTGAGGTTATCCACTTTGGTGGCAAAAACAGGAAGGCAGATTATTATTTGAATGGCAATAGATTGGGAGAAGGGGAAGTGCAAAGTGACCTGGGTGTTCTTGTGCACCAGTCGCTGAAGGTAAGCATGCAGGTGCAGCAGGCGGTTAAGAAGGCAAATGGTATGTTGGCCTTCGTAGCAAGAGGGTTCGAGTACAAGAACAAGGATGTCTTGCTGTAGTTGTACAGGGCCTTGGTGAGACCGCACCTTGAGTATTGTGTGCAGTTTTGGCCGCCTTACCTGAGGAAGGACGTTTTTGCCATGGAAGGAGTGCAGCGAAGATTCACCAGGCTGATACCGGGATGGCAGGAATGACGTACGAGGAGAGATTGTGTCGATTGGGCTTATACTCACTGGAGTTTAGAAGATTGAGAGGGGATCTCATCGAAACTTATAAAATTCTGTCAGGCCTGGACAGACTAGATGCAGGAAGGATGTTTCTGATGGCCGGGGAGTCCAGAACCAGGGGTCATAGTCTAAGGATAAGGGGTAAGCCATTTAGGACTGAAATGAGGAGGAATTTCTTCACCCAGAGAGTGGTGAACCTGTGGAATTCTCTGCCACAGAGGGCGGTGGAGGCCGGTTCATTAAATATATTCAAGAAAGAGTTGGATATATTTCTTAAGGCTAAAGGGATCAAGGGATATGGGGAGAAGGCAGGGACAGGGTACTGAATTTGGCTGATCAGCCATGATCTCATTGAATGGCGGAGCAGGCTCGAAGGTCCGAATGGCCTACTCCTGCTCCTATCTTCTATGTTTCTATGTTTCTATGTAGCCCACACACAAACTTGTCCCTTAACGTATCTGCTAGTCCCACTCCAAACTGGCAGTGTTTCGATAGCTTGCGCTGTTCTGTTAGGTACTCAGCATTGCTTTCGTCTTTGTGTTGGTTCCTTTTATGGAACTTAAATCGTTCTGCTATCAGCAGTGGTGTGGGGTTTAAGTGGTCCTGTAGGATTTCTACTATGCTTTCGAAATTCTTGTTCACCGGCTTCTCTGGGGTTATTAGATTTCGCAGTAACCCATAAGTTTTTGCACCCATGGAATTTAACAAAACCAGTGCTTTATTAGCATCTGGTACTTCATTCGCCCTGCAGAACACCTCAATACGTTCCACATATGTCGCTCAATCTTTGACTTCATTGTCGAACGTAGAGATACTGCCACTCTTCGGCATCCCTGGGTGTGAGTTAACTGTCAAAAATGGCGTCTCCCGCGCTACCCCTTCTTCTCCGCTGGCACAAAATGGCATCTCCCGCACTCTTCCTTCTTCTCCGCGGCTCAATGGCGTCTCCCGCGCTCTCCCTTCTTCTCCCCACGGACCCTGTTCAGCCCGTGAGCCCTGGCTGTGCTCTGCGCGTTCTTTTTTTATTTTTTTTTTAAAAATTTCGGCGCCGCTCATTCTTGAACCCAGCTGTTTCTTTACCCTCTCTCTCTCCGGTTTGTTTTCTTTTTCTCGACGCCGCTCGTTGTTCAACCCCCGGCTGCGCCCTGCGCGCTTCACCCTCTGTCTTACCCCGTCGACGCTGCTCGGCTTTCTCTCCGCCGTCGGTTGGCTCCAGCCGCCGCTGCTCGGGAAGGGTCTGCGCTGGACCTGTCGTCAGTCTCTTGCTGATCGTCGTGGCTGGGGAACCAAGCCCGGCTCTCCACAGCCTCCCCTGCGATGTTCACTCTCTGCCTGACGACTGGGCAGTTGCTCGTGGTCGACGCCCGTGTTCCTGGCCTCGAATTTTTTTTTGTTTTTTTGTTGCAGTTAGATTCGAATCGACACTCGTCGCCACTGTTAGATCCATGATTCTGAGGATATGCTGTTATTCAATAATCACATGGATGCTGTAAATTAACAATAAACAGGTCTTTACTGGAGGAGGGTAGTCTCAAGACTGGTGGTACAGAGGCATGCGCAAAGCTTATATACAGGTGTGGTCACTGCCGGTACTACAGTATACAGGAGCTGTAAAAGTAGTTCTGACTTAAAGGCACATACACTACAAACAGAAAATGCTGGAAAAACTCAGCAGGTCAGGCAACATCCGTGGAGAGAAATTTGAGATGACGTTTCGGGTCGAACCCTTCTTCAAAACTGGAAAGAAAAGAAAATAGATCAAAGGCAGGGCTGCGATCGGACAAAAGAAATGAAAGAAACAAAAGCAGTGAAAGAGCTAGACGAGATGGTAATAGGCTGAGATTAGGTGTAAAGTGTACTGGCAGGGCAGGAGATCGCTGCCAGGTGTGAGAGAGAAACAAAAGGAAGGGGGGGGGAAAGGAGTGGAAAAATTACAAGAAAAAATGTGTAATGGGGCCGAGGTTATGACCTGAAATTGTTGAACTCGATATTGAGTCCGGAAGGCTGCAGAGTGCCTAATCGGAAGATGAGGTGCTGTTCCTCGAGTTTACGTTGAGCTTCCGTGGAACAATACAAGAGGCCAAGGACGGTGAGGTCCGAGTGGGAATGGAGCGGTGAATTAAAATGACAGGCGACCGGAAGCTCGGGGTTACCCTTACGGATTGAACGGAGGTGACCCCGAGCTTCCGGTCGTCTGTCATTTCAATTCACCACTCCGTTCCCACTCGGACCTCACCGTCCTTGGCCTCTTGTATTGTTCCACGGAAGCTCAACGTAAACTCGAGGAACAGCACCTCATCTTCCGATTAGGCAGTCTGCAGCCTTCCGGAATCAATATCGAGTTCAACAATTTCAGATCATAACCTCGGCCCCTATTACATTTTTCTTGTAATTTTTCCACTCCTTTCCACCCCCCCCTTCCTTTTGTTTCTCTCTCACACCTGGCAGTGATCTCCTGCCCTGCCAGTACACTTTACACCTAATCTCAGCCTATTACCATCTCGTCTAGCTCTTTTACTTCTTTTGTTTCTTTCACTTCTTATGTCCAATCGCAGCCCTGCCTTCGATCTATTTTCTTTTCTTTCCAGTTTTGAAGAAGGGTTCGACCCGAAACGTCAACTCAAATTTCTCTCCACGGATGTTGCCTGACCTGTTGAGTTTTTCCAGCATTTTCTGTTGTTATTTCGGATTTCCAACATCTGCAGTATTTTGCTATCGTATCTGGACTCGGTAGTTTGTAATTATAAACTACTGTTTTATTTGTGTTGTAATGGCTGCCTGCCGCATGGTGCGGGGTGATATTTCCAAGTGCCACTGTGTGGCGCCTGCGCACTACTTTCCCAGCATCGTAGTGCTGCTACACTTGATTTGAGTGTTAGTACACTTGTACAATGTAGTCCCAACATAACTATGTAACAGATCCATTTTACAATATCGCCCAAGGTTAAAATGACCCCTGTTGTTACTAGATGCTGACTGCTGCTCATTAGAGGAGCTTTTACATCCACTCCAGTTGCTTTGGGTCTCCGAAACCCAGTTCACTAAGGATTTTAATGACTCTCAGTTGGATTCAGATTCAAAGAAAGAAAAAGAAAGAACCTGCAATTATATCGCACCTTTCACCACCTCAGGACGTCCCAAAGCGCTTTACAGCCAATGAAGTACTTTTAAAGTGTTGTCACTGTTGTAATGTAGGAAACATGGCAGCCAATTTGTGCACAGCAAGTTCCCACAAACAGTGCCATGATAATGACCAGATAATCTGTTCTTTTTTCAGTATGTTGGTTGAGGGATAAATATTGTCCAGGACGCCAGGGATAACTCCCCTGCTCTTCTTCGAAATAGTGCCGTGGGATGTTTTATATCCACCTGAGAGCAGAGGGAGCTGCAGATTAACATCTCATCTGAAAGATTCAGGCACCAGAGCTGAGCGGACGGTATTTTCTCTTATTTTTGTCTGATATTTTTCTTGTAAAACTCATGCATGGACTTTTATTGAGCTGTGGATTTGTTTTGGGGCGGGAAACCATGTGACTGCTTCTGGCTTATCTGAAAACTCAGTGCCAAAATAAATCTGCTTCTGATGATTAGTTTTACCTTTAGCAAGACTTTGTTGCATATTAACCAAGGGGCAAGGGGTTATCAGGAGTGTCTGGATCAGTTGACCGCGTTAGAATTGAAATTCATGACAGTGCTGAGTGCTGTTTCCAGTATTGTCAAGAGACCCACGCACTTGTTCTTTCACATTAGAATTCAACTAAGGGGGCAGGATTTCTGTAGCTGTTGGGCAATGCCTCAAATTGAAAATTCTCATCCTTGTGTTCAAATTCCTTCATGGCCTCGCCATTCCCTATCTCTGTAATCTCCTCTTGAGTTCTTGCTCAGGCCAACATCCCCAGCATCGAAGCTTTGACCACACTCAATCAGCTCCGATGGACGGGTCACATTGTCTGCGTGCCCGATACGAGACTCCCAAAACAAGCGCTCTACTCGGAGCTCTGACACGGCAAGAGAGCCCCAGGTGGGCAGAGGAAACGCTTCAAGGACACCCTCAAAGCCTTCTTGAAAAAGTGTAACATCCCCACTGACACCTGGGAATCCCTGGCCCAAGACTGCACAAAGTGGAGGAGAAGCATCTGGGAAGGCGCCGGACACCTCGAGTCTCTTCGCTGGGAGTAAGCAGAAGCCAAGCACAGACAGCGGAAGGAGCGCACATCAACCCAAGCACCCCACCCACCTGCCCCTTCAACCACCGTCTGCCCCACCTGACAGAGACTGTAGGTCCCGCATTGGACTCATCAGTCACCTGAGAACTCATTTTTAATGTGGAAGCAAGTCATCCTCAGTTCCGAGGGACTGCCTAAGAAGAAGAAGGAGAAGAAGAATCTCCTCCAGCCCTACAACGCTCCGAGATCACTTCCAAAAGACGTTTGACAAAGTGCCACATAATAGGCTTGCCAGCAAATTTGAAGCCCATGGAATAAAAGGGACAATGGCAGCATGGATACGAAATTGGCTAAGTGACAGGAAACAGAGAGTAGTGGTGAACGGTTGTTTTTCAGACTGGAGGAAGATGGTGTTCCCCAGGGGTCGGTTTTCAGACCACTGCTTTACTTGATATATAATAATGACTTGGACTTAGGTGTATAAGGCACTACTTCAAAATTTGCAGATGACAGAAAACTTGGAAGTATAATGAACAGTGAGGAGGATAGTGATAGACTTCAAGAGGACATAGACAGGCTGGTGGAATGAGCAGGCACGTGGCAGATGAAGTTTAACGCAGAAAAATACGAAGTGATACATTTTGGTAGGAAGAACGAGGAGAAGCAATATAAACTAAGGGTACAATCCTAAAGGGGGTACATGAACAGAGAGACCTGGGGATATGTGTGCACAAATCGTTGAAGGTGGCAGGACAGGATGAGAAAGCGGTTAAGAAAGCATACGGGATCCTGGGCTTCATAAATAGAGGTATAGAGTACAAAAGCAAGGAAGTTATGATGAACCTTTCTAAAACACTGGTTCGGTCTCAACTGGGGTATCGTGTCCAATTCGGGGCACCACACTTTAGGAAGGATGTGACGGCTTTAGAGAAGGTGCAGAAAAAATTTACAAGAATGGTTCCAGGGATGAGGGACTTCAGTTAAGTGGATAGACTGCAGAAGCTGAGGTTGTTCTCCTTAGAGCAGAGAATATTGAGAAGAGATTTGATAGAGGTGTTCAAAATCATGAGAGGTCTGGGCAGAGTAGACAGAGAGAAACTGTTCCCATTGGTGGAAGGGTTGCGAACCAGAGGACACAGAATTAAGTTGATTGGCAGAAGAACCAAAGGCGACATGAGGAAAAATATTTTTATGCAGTGAGTGGTTAGGGTCTGGAATTCACTGCCTGAAAGGGTGGTGGAGGCAAATTCAATCGTGGCTTTCAAAAGGGAGTTGGATAAGTACCTGAAGGAAAAAAAATTGCATGGCTACGTAAAAACAGTTGGGGATTGGGACTAGCTGAAGTGCCCTTGCAGAGAGCCGGCACGGGCTCGATGGGCCGAATGGCCTCCTTCTGTGCTGTAACCATTCTATGATCTCTGCGCTCCTCTAATTCTGGCCTCTTGCGCACCCCCCCGATTTGCTACACCCAACCATTGGCAGCCGTGCCTTCAGCTGCCTGGGCCCTAAGCAATGCAATTCCCTCCCTGAACCTCTCCACCTCTCTCTCCTCCTTTAAGATGCTCCTTAGAACCTATCTCTTTAGCCAAGCTTTCGTTCACCTGTCCTAATATCTCCTTATGTGGCTCGGTGTCAAATTTTGCCAGTTAACGTTGCTGCAAAGCAGGTCAAAGCTTCAACCAGCTTTTCACTGCTGGTTATTGAAAAACGTGTTCTAAGCAGAGGTGCTAATTTCTCTTGATATTTCCCATTGGCATGCCACTCCTGGATAGCTTGTTTTATATATATACTAGCTGGGGGTGCCCGGCGGTGCTGAGGCTTTTTCGAGGGCATGTTGTTGTTGGAAGAGAGAGAGAGAGCAACTGGGGGGGAGGGTGGGAGGGTGGAAGAGAGAGAGAGAGTGACTGGGGGGGGTGGGGGGGTGGCAGAGAGAGAGAGAGCGACTGGGCGGGGGGGAAAGAGAGAGAGCGCGACTGGGGGGGAAGAGAGAGAGCGAGTGGGGGGGAAGAGAGAGAGCGAGTGGGGGGAAGAGAGAGAGCGAGTGGGGGGAAGAGAGAGAGCGAGTGGGGGGGAAGAGAGAGAGCGACTGGGGGGAAGAGAGAGAGCGACTGGGGGGGAAGAGAGAGAGCGACTGGGGGGGAAGAGAGAGAGCGACTGGGGGAAGAGAGAGAGCGACTGGGGGGGAAGAGAGAGAGTGACAGGGGGGAAGAGAGAGAGCGACTGGGGGGGAAGAGAGAGAGCGACTGGGGGGGAAGAGAGAGAGCAACTGGGAGGGGAAGAGAGAGCGCGACTGGGGGGGAAGAGAGAGAGCGACTGGGGAGGGGAAGAGAGAGAGCGACTGGGGGGGGAAGAGAGAGAGCGACTGGGGGGGAAGAGAGAGAGCGGCTGGGGGGGAAGAGAGAGAGCGAGTGGGGGGGAAGAGAGAGAGCGAGTGGGGGGGAAGAGAGAGAGCGAGTGGGGGGAAGAGAGAGAGCGAGTGGGGGGAAGAGAGAGAGCGAGTGGGGGGGAAGAGAGAGAGCGACTGGGGGGAAGAGAGAGAGCGACTGGGGGGGAAGAGAGAGAGCGACTGGGGGGGGAAGAGAGAGAGCGACTGGGGGGAAGAGAGAGAGCGACTGGGGGGGAAGAGAGAGAGTGACTGGGGGGGAAGAGAGAGAGCGACTGGGGGAAGAGAGAGAGCGACTGGGGGGAAGAGAGAGAGCAACTGGGAGGGGAAGAGAGAGCGCGACTGGGGGGGAAGAGAGAGAGCGACTGGGGAGGGGAAGAGAGAGAGCGACTGGGGGGGGAAGAGAGAGAGCGACTGGGGGGGGAAGAGAGAGAGCGGCTGGGGGGGAAGAGAGAGAGCGAGTGGGGGGGAAGAGAGAGAGCGAGTGGGGGGAAGAGAGAGAGCGAGTGGGGGGGAAGAGAGAGAGCGAGTGGGGGGGAAGAGAGAGAGCGAGTGGGGGGGAAGAGAGAGAGCGAGTGGGGGGGAAGAGAGAGAGCGAGTGGGGGGGAAGAGAGAGAGCGAGTGGGGGTGAAGAGAGAGAGCGAGTGGGGGGGAAGAGAGAGAGCGAGTGGGGGGGAGAGAGAGCGCGAGTGGGGGGAGAGAGCGAGAGAGACTGGGGGGAGAGAGAGAGCAAGAGAGACTGGGGAGAGAGAGAGAGCGAGAGAGACTGTGGGGAGAGCGAGAGAGACTGGGGGAGAGAGAGAGAGAGAGAGACTGGGGGGAGAGAGAGAGCGAGAGAGACTGGGGGAAGAGAGAGAGAGACTGGGGGGGAGAGAGAGCGAGAGAGACTGGAGGGAGAGAGAGAGCGAGAGAGACTGGGGAGAGAGAGAGAGCGAGAGAGACTGGGGGGAGAGCGAGAGAGACTGGGGGAGAGCGAGAGAGACTGGGGGGAGAGAGAGAGCGAGAGAGACTGGGGGAGAGAGAGAGCGAGAGAGACTGGGGGGAGAGAGAGAGAGAGACTGGGGGTGGAGAGAGAGACTGGGGGGGAGAGAGAGCGAGAGACTGGGGGGAGAGAAAGCCTCTCTCCTCTCCCTCCCCCCCCTCTCTCCTCTCCCCTCTCTCCTCTCCCTCCCACCCTCTCTCCTCTCCCTCCCCCCCTCTCAATTCAATTCAATTCAATTCAATTCAAATCGCTTTATTGGCATGACAAGTTACATCTTATGTTGCCAAAGCATTGGAAAACATTCATGTTTGTTCACAAAAATACAGATCTATCCATACAGTGTATAAACAGATATATCCCTGAGTGTATAAATATACTTTCATATAATTTACATATACTCTTATCTTATCTTTAGTGGTTGTCCCTCTGTTTATGGCAAGCTGTAACATAGTGTGCCGCCAGTGTTATGCAACTTCTCTCTTCCCCTAGTAGGTATGGGAGTTTTTGGTCGTCATTCAATGTTCTGAATTCCGGGCATATTTTTGTAAATTTTGGGTAGAAATTC
>NW_028225179.1:114471121-114508808 GCF_052327205.1 Somniosus microcephalus
GGGAACAGAGAAACTGTGTAACCTTAGCGGCACACTATGTTACAGCTTGCCATAAACAGAGGGACAACCAGTAAACCTAAGAAAAGAGTATATACAAATTATACGAATGTATATTTATACACTCAGGGATATATCTGTTCATACACTGTATGAATAGATCTGCGTTTATGTGTTCAACCATAAATGTTTTTCGATGCTTTGGCAACATAAGATGTACCTTATCATGCCAATAAAGCGATTTGAATTGAAAATTGAATTGAATTGACTGGAGAGAGATAGAGACTGGGGGGGGAGAGAGAGACTGGGGGGGGAGAGAGAGAGAAAAACTTGGGAGAGAGAGACTGGGGGGAGAGAGCGACTGGGGAGCGAGAGACTGGGGGAGAGAGAGAGAGAGAGATTGGGGAGAGAGACGGGGAGAAAGAGGGAGACTGGGGAGAGAGAGAGAGACTGGGGAGAGAGAGACTGGGGGACAGAGAGACTGGGGGGAGAGAGACTGGGGAGAGAGAGATAGACTGGGGGCAGAGAGAGAGACTGGGGGAGAGAGAAGGAGACTGGGGAGAGAGAGAGAGAGACTGGGGGGAGAGAAAGAGATGGGGAGAGAGAGCGAGACTGGGGGAGAGAGAGTGTGGGGAGAGAGAGAGATTGGGGGGAGAGAGAGAGACTGGGGAGAGAGACTGGGGGAGAGAGAGGGAGACTGGGGAGAGAGAGAGAGAGAGAGAGAGAGAGACTGGGGGGAGAGAAAGAGAGACGGGGGAGAGAGAGATAGCCGGTGGGAGAGAGAGATAGATGGTGGGAGAGGGAGTGAGACTGGGGAGAGGGAGAGAGACTGGGGAGAGAGAGATTGGAGAGAGAGAGAGAGACTGGGGAGAGAGAGAGAGAGATAGGGGAGAGAGAGAGAGACTGGGGGAGAGAGAGAGACTGGGGAGAGGGAGATTGGGGGAGAGAGAGAGAGACGGAGAGAGAGACGGGAGAGAGAGAGACTGGGGAGAAAGAGAGAGAGACTGGGGAGAGAGAGAGAGACGGGGAGAGAGAGAGAGACTGGGGAGAGAGAGAGTGAGAGACTGGGGGAGAGAGAGATTGGGGAGGGAGAGAGAGAGAGACTGGCGAGGGAGAGAGAGAGACTGGGGGGAGAGAGTGAGAGAGGGAGACTTCGGGGAGACAGAGATGGGCGAGAGTGAGACTAGGAAGGGGGAGGGAGAGAGTGAGAGATGGGGGGAAGAGAAAGAGACTAATGGAGAGAGATAGACTGGGGGGAGAGAGAGAAATGGGGGAGAGAGAGGGACAGGGGGAGACAGAGAGAGAGAGAGAGTGGGTGAGAGAGAGAGAGACTGGGGGTGAGAGAGAGACTGGGGGGAGAGAGAGAGACTGGGGAGAGAAAGAGAGAGACGGGGGAGAGAGAGAGAGACTGGGGAGAGAAAGAGAGAGACGGGGGAGAGAGAGAGAGACTGGGGAGAGAAAGAGAGAGACTGGGGGGAGAGAGAGAGAGACTGGGGAGAGAAAGAGAGAGACGGGGGAGAGAGAGAGAGACTGGGGAGAGAAAGAGAGAGACGGGGAGAGAGAGGGACAGGGGGAGACAGATAGAGAGAGAGAGTGTGGGTGAGAGAGAGAGAGACTGGGGATGAGAGAGAGACTGGGGAGAGAGGGAGAGGGACAGGGGGAGACAGATAGAGAGAGAGAGAGAGAGAGAGAGACTGGGGGTGAGAGAGAGAGAGAGACTGGGGGTGAGAGAGAGAGAGAGACTGGGGTAGAGAGAGAGAGAGACTGGGGTATAGAGAGAGAGAGAGAGGGGGGAGAGAGAGAGACGGGGAGAGAGACAAGGAGAGACTGGGGGAGAGAAAGCGGGAGAGAGAGTCTGGGTAGGTAGAGAGAGAGCGGGAGAGAGAGACTGGGGGAGAGAGAGGGGGAGCGTGAGAGACTGGGGGAGAGAGAGAGGGGGAGAGTGAGAGACTGGGGGAGAGAGAGAGGGGGAGAGTGAGACGGGGGGAGAGACGGGAGAGAGGGAGACAGGGAGAGAGCAACAGGAAAGAGAGAGTGTGAGAGAGAGGTAGAGGGAGACGGGGAGAGAGAGAGACTGGGGAGAGGGAGACGGGGAGAGAGAGAGACTGGGGAGAGGGAGACGGGGAGAGAGAGAGACTGGGGGGCGAGAGATTTCCTGTGCTTCTTACAATAGCGGTTATAAAAAAATCTAACACGCTGTCAGGGCCTCACTTAATCGTATCACCTAATACCTGCAGGATTATCGCTCAGGATTACAGAGAGCTGGGACACTAAGAGCATTCAATTAATTGCAAATAGTTCAGTGTAGCTGGAGTCTGATGTGAGCAACTTCATTACCACAAGAGCACAAAGAGGAAAACATTGTCAAGAAGCGTTTCCCCGTAGAGGGAAAGAATTCTGCTCATTTTTCAATATGGACTGGATTCCAAATGTTTAAAAACATGGGAGAAAGCTCTCTCCTGAACCAACACTGATTGTCTGCTTCTCCTTTTTCTCTGATGTTCTTTGCCGAGAGAGCAAGAGAGAGAAAGTGACAGAGAGACGGACAGAGAGAGAGAGAGACAGGGACAGAGGGAGATAGAGAGAGAGAGACAGGGACAGAGGGAGATAGAGAGAGAGAGAGACAGGGACAGAGGGAGAGAGAGAGAGGGACAGAGGGAGATAGAGAGAGAGAGAGACAGGGACAGAGGGAGAGAGAGAGACTGGGACAGAGGGAGATAGAGAGAGAGAGAGAGACAGGGACAGAGGGAGAGAGAGAGGGACAATCTCACCGACACTCTTTAATATTTACATAAATGGATTGGCAAAACTACTTGAACAATCTACAGCACCCGGCCTCACCCTATATGAATCCAAGGTTAAATTCCCCCTCTATGCAGACGACCTGGTTCTGCTGTCACCAACTAAGGAGGGTCTACAGCAGAACCTGGACCTGCTGGAGTCGTACTGCCAGACTTGGGCCCTGACAATAAATCCCCAAAAAACCAAAGTCCTTGTGTTCCAGCAAAGATCCAAACATCAGGGACCCAAAATAAATTTCACAGTAGGAACAACCAAAATTGAACAAACCACTAACTACACATACTTGGGCTTAAATATCAGTTCTACGGGAAACTTCAAACTGGCTGTGAATGAACTGAAAGAGAAAGCAAGAAGGGCTTTCTATGCCATCAAAAAATCAATCCAAATAGAAATCCCAATTAGCATTTGGCTCAAAATTTTCAAATCAGTAATTGAACCAATTGCACTCTATGGCAGTGAGGTATGGGGACCGCTAACACAACAAGAATTTGCAAAATGGGACAAACACCCAATTGAGATCCTACATGCAGAATTCTGTAAAAGTATCCTCCGGACTCAAAGGAAAACAGTAAACAATGCATGCAGGGCGGAACTAGGCCAATATCCATTAATAATCACTATCCAAAAAAGAGCCACCAAATTTTGGAATCACCTACAAATGAGCAACCCCCAATGCTATCACTACGACGCCCTGAAATGCCAAGAGCTGACCATAAAGAAGAATACCCTCAGTCAACTAGTCCTGGGACTCAGTGAAGTAACTACTAACAATACTAACAATAACCAGCCCCAGGACAGTGACAGGGTAACACAAAGAATTCGACCCAACACAATCGTCGCTAAGCAAAAGGAAAAATATCTGACATATTGGGCAGAAACAACAAAAACCCAAAGCAAACTCAATTGCTACTTGGCCCTAAACAGACAATACAACATAGCTGATTACCTGACCATGGTAAAGGATAACAAACTGAGAAGAACCTTGACAAGGTACAGACTTAGCGAACATAGCCTAGCGATCGAAAAAGGCAGACACAGGCAGACCAGGCTGCCAAGAGAAGACAGGATATGCGCTCACTGCAGTCAGGGAGTAGTGGAGACAGAGATGCACTTCCTCACAGCCTGTGGAAAAAATCAGGGCATCAGGGAGAATTTCTACCAAAAATTCTCACAAATATGCCCTGAATTCAGAAATCTGAATGACAACCAAAAACTCCCATTCCTACTGGGGGAGGAGAGAAGCTGTGTAACACTGGCGGCACACTATGTTACAGCTTGCCATGAACAGAGGGACAACCAGTAAACTAAGAAAAGAGTATATATAAACAAGGCGAATGTATATTTATACACTCAGGGATATACCTGTTTATACACTGTATGAATAGAACTGCATTTATGTGTTCAACCATAAATGTATTTTGATGCTTTGGCAACATAAGATGTACCTTATCATGCCAATAAAGCAATTTGAATTTGAATTTGAGAGAGAGAGACAGGGACAGAGGGAGAGAGAGAGGGACAGAGGGAGATAGAGAGAGAGAGAGAGAGACAGGGACAGAGGGAGATAGAGAGAGAGAGAGACAGGGACAGAGGAAGATAGAGAGAGAGAGAGACAGGGACAGAGGGAGATGGAGAGAGAGACTGGGACAGAGGGAGATAGAGAGAGAGAGAGACAGGGACAGAGGAAGATAGAGAGAGAGAGAGAGACAGGGACAGAGGGAGATAGAGAGAGAGAGAGAGACAGGGACAGAGGGAGATGGAGAGAGAGAGAGAGACAGGGACAGAGGGAGATAGAGAGAGAGAGACAGGGACAGAGGGAGATAGAGAGAGAGAGAGACAGGGACAGAGGGAGAGAGAGAGGGACAGGGACAGAGGGAGATAGAGAGAGAGAGAGACAGGGACAGAGGAAGAGAGAGAGAGAGAGAGAGACAGGGACAGAGGGAGATAGAGAGAGAGAGAGAGACAGGGACAGAGGGAGATGGAGAGAGAGAGAGAGACAGGGACAGAGGGAGATAGAGAGAGAGAGAGAGAGAGGGACAGAGGGAGAGAGAGAGAGACAGGGACAGAGGGAGATAGAGAGAGAGAGAGAGAGAGGGGGAGAGGGAGATGGAGAGACTGGGACAGAGGGAGAGAGAGAGAGAGAGATTTTCTTAATAAACATAATATCCTTAGAAAAAATCAAATAGGCTTTCTTCCAAAACACCGCACCACCGACCATATCTATACCCTTCACACTCTCATTGAAAAACATATACACCAAACAAAAAATGGGAAAATATTCGCTTGTTTCATTGACTTCAAGAAAGCCTTTGACTCTATTTGGCACGAAGGGCTCTATTACAAACTTCTTCAGTGTGGAATAGGGGGCAAAGTCTATGACCTTATTAAATCGATGTATCTGAAAAATAAATGCGGTGTCAAAATTGGAGACAAACGCACCGGTTTCTTCACCCAGAGAAGGGGCGTCCGGCAGGGTTGCAACTTGAGTCCGACCCTGTTCAACATATACATAAATGAGTTAGCAGACAAGCTGGAGCAAAGCGAGTCACCGGGTCTCTTTCTCCTAGATGGGGAAGTGAAATCCCTGTTCTATGCGGACGACCTGGTTCTGCTGTCTCCCACAGAACAGGGATTACAGCAACATTTAGACCTACTCGACAAATACTGCCAAAATTGGGCCCTGACAGTAAATCTAAAGAAAACCAACATCATGATTTTTCAAAAAAGGCCCAGATGTCAGGAAAACAAATACCAGTTTACTCTCAGTGATACCATCATAGGACACACTATGAGCTACACTTACCTTGGTCTAACCATTACAGCATCAGGGAGCTTCAACTTAGCAGTGAATGCACTAAAAGAAAAAGCCCGAAGAGCCCTATATGCAATAAAAAGAAAATTCTACAACATCCAAATTCCAATCAAAGTCTGGCTCAAAATATTTGATTGTATAATCCTGCCCATTGCGCTGTATGGTAGTGAAGTATGGGGCCCACTCAATCACCATAGCTACACTAAATGGGAAAAACACACAATAGAAGCGCTACATGCAGAATTTTGCCGAAGCATTCTTTGCACCCAAAGGAAAACACCAACAAATGCATGTAGAGCCGAACTAGGCAGATACCCACTGATAATAAATATCCAAAAACGAGCACTAAACTTTCTAAATCACCTCAAATCTAGTTCCCCAGACACCCTTCATTTTAAAGCCCTCCAGACCCAAGAGCTGAACCCAGAAACGAGTCCCCTGAGTCAGTTGTTACTGAAACTAAGTTCTCCTACCCAGCCGGACCCTGACCAGTCCCAGACCAACACTGCTCCCCAAACACCAATCCGAGTGAACCAAATCATTAAACAATGCAAAGAAACCTACCTGGAACATTGGAACACAATAACCAAAAGCCAAAGCAGATTAGAATGCTATCGGGCCCTAAAAAGAGAATATAAACTGGCAGACTATCTCTCGACCATCAGAGACACAAAACAGAGACAGACCCTCACCAGATACAGACTAAACGACCACCAACTGGCAATTGAAAAAGGAAGATACAAGAAATCCTGGCAACCTAAAGAAAATAGATTATGTGATCACTGTCTGGCCGGCGAGGTTGAGACAGAGGTGCACTTCCTCCTAAAATGCGAAAAATTCAACGAGACAAGAAACATATATTTTGACAAGCTCAGCCTTACAACCCCAGATTTCAAAGAATTGGATGACCTGTCAAAATTAAGAATAGTCCTGGGGGAGGGAGACAGACCATATCTTGGTGCCCAATATGTAACAACACGTCACAACCTGAGGAACATTGAGTGACTAACGAGCACACCCATAGCATATATACGCTAAAAAAATTTAAATCAATACCGAATGTACCCAACGACTGTTTTAAATTAATACTGAATGCACCCAACGAGGGTCAACGACTGTTTAAATTAATACTGTCTGTACCCAACGAGGGTCACAAACGTTTGACACCTACAGAATGTTGGAAACCTGTACTTTTTGTTATGTAAGCTTTGGCAACATGGTTCCCTGTAAACTTTCATGCCAATAAAGCATTTGAATTGAATTGAATTGAATTGAGAGAGACAAGGACAGAGGGAGATGGAGAGAGAGAGAGACAGGGACAGAGGGAGATGGAGAGAGAGAGAGAGACAGGGACAGAGGGAGATGGAGAGAGAGAGAGACAGGGACAGAGGGAGATGGAGAGAGAGAGAGAGAGAGACAGGGACAGAGGGAGATAGAGAGAGAGAGAGACAAGGACAGAGGGAGATAGAGAGAGAGAGAGACAGGGACAGAGGGAGATAGAGAGAGAGAGAGACAGGGACAGAGGGAGATAGAGAGAGAGAGAGACAGGGACAGAGGGAGATAGAGAGAGAGAGAGACAGGGACAGAGGGAGATGGAGAGAGAGACTGGAACAGAGGGAGAGAGAAAGAGAAGTCTCCCTGGCCCATCATCCAAACATCAACACAAGGGACCTCTATGACGAAATACATCTACTCAAACAGCGGATGTGGGTCTTCGCAAGAAACCTCATAAACACTGCCAAAAGACGCAGCCCTCCCACCCCCCCTACCATTGGGAGCCCAAACAGGACCACCAATGTCCCCCACCCCCCTTTACAAAACCGACAACAGAACCGTGCTTTTATACCTGACCCAAGACCCCCCTCTAGACCACAGACTGTAGACCAAGAACTGAGAAAGATCATGACGATGCTGAACAGCCTGATAGAAAGCCGGAGAAATTATTAATATTGTTATTTATCATTATCATTATTGTTATCTTATCAGTATTATTACTATTATTAGATAGATATATGTGCATGCCTCATGAAATTTATACTAAATCATCACTCAGCATTATAGAAAATAGTGTTTCCACACTCATCCCACAAAATAGGTCCATTTTATTTCGTTTTATTGAACTATATAAATGCGTTCTTTCCACATAAGCTGCTGGAATATCCAGGGCCTCCGCTCCTCAACTTTTGGGATGAAGAGTACAGACCCTGAATTCCTAAAAGCTATAAAAGACATTGATATAATTGTGTTAACAGAAACATGGTGCCAAAAGGACATGCCGACCCACTGTCCTCCAATGTACCATGAAATCATTGTGCCCTCAGTAAAATACACTAAAACACGCAAGGGCAGAACCTCCGGGGGAATATTGGTGTGGTATAAGGGAGAACTGGACAAACACATCTCACCGGTAAAACAGGGGAAATCACACGTATGGCTAAAACTAGATAAAAATATAGGAATAGCAAAAAAAGATGTTTACTTATGTGCGATCTACATACCTCCAATAGATTCGCCATATTTCGAAGAGGAGTTATTTGATACTCTCCACATGGAAATCAGCCATTTCCAGGCCCAAGGAAAGGTGATAATATGTGGGGACCTAAATGCAAGGACCGGTTGTGAACCTGACTTCATAGACCCACAGGGAAACAACCATGTGTTTGGCCAGACCCCTTTAGATGTCACACCAGCCATCGCAAATCGGAACAACCTTGATCGTGAAATAAATAAAAGCGGTAGGGAGGTAGTGCAACTCTGCCGAGCCTTAGGCCTGTACATAGTTAATGGTAGGTTCAGAGGGGACTCCCTAGGGAGACTCACATACTCCTCAACTCTTGGGTCTAGTGTGGTGGACTATACAATCACTGACCTGGACCCCTGCGATATCAACGCATTCACTGTCAGGCAGCAATCCCCCTTCTCAGACCATAACCAAATAAATGTGTACCTTAAACTTTCTGCCCAAACTACAGACACAAAAAAGGAACACAGTAAGCTACATAAAATAAACCAGACATACAGATGGGCCCCAGACAGTGGAGATAAATTCATCACAGCACTAAATTCACCTGATCTCACAAGTAAAATTTCAAAATTTAAAGAAAATATATATGAGATCACCAGAGATGGTGTAAACACGGCCATAGAGGATATAAATATGATCTTCCATGAGGCAGCTGTAAAAGCCGACCTCGTGAAACAGAAGAGGAAGCATCACAAAAGACAAAATAAAAATATGAAATGGTTTGACCACGAATGCAAAAATGCCAGAAAAGACCTGAGAAAAATATCAAACCAAAAGCATCGGCAACCAAACAATCCGGACCTACGTACTAGATACAATGAAACCCTCAAAAGATATAAACACACCATTAGGAACAAAACACAAAACTATACCCACAAAATACTCGAAGAAATTGAAAACTCCACCAATCCAAAACAATTCTGGGAAATGTGGAATAACCTGAGTACAACACAATTGCAAGCATTACCAATCCAAGATGGCGACATCTGGAGAACACATTTTGAAAACCTCTACAAAGACATCCCAAAAAACAAAACAAACCCAAGTCAACATCAGGTCACAGAAAAACTCCACACATTAGAAGCAACAATTAAAGACAACCAAAACCCTCTAGACTCCCCAATCACATGGAAAGAACTGGCCACAAAAACAAAATCTCTCCACCTAAAGAAAGCCTGTGGCCCAGACAACATCAAAAATGAAATGCTAAAGTTCAGCAATATGGAGATGCAGGGTGCGATACTCAAACTATTCAACATCATATTACGCTCAGGCTGTTTTCCCGATATCTGGTGCCAAGGACTAATCTCCCCCATATATAAAAGTGGAAACAAATCAGACCCAAATAACTACCGCGGCATCTGTGTCAACAGTTGTCTAGGGAAGTTATTCTGCAGTATTCTAAATAGTAGATTACTTGATTTTCTTAACAAACATAATATCCTCAGAAAAAACCAAATAGGCTTTCTTCCAAAACACCGCACCGCCGACCATATCTATACCCTTCACACCCTCATTGAAAAACATAAACACCAAACAAAAAATGGGAAAATATTCGCCTGTTTCATCGACTTCAAGAAAGCCTTTGACTCTATATGGCATGAAGGGCTCTATTATAAACTTCTTCAGTGTGGAATAGGGGGCAAAGTCTATGACCTTATTAAATCAATGTATCTGAAAAACAAATGCGGGGTCAAAATTGGAGACAAACGCACCGATTTCTTCACCCAGAGAAGAGGCGTCCGGCAGGGCTGCAATTTGAGCCCGACCCTGTTCAACATATACATAAATGAATTAGCAGACATGCTGGAGCAAAGCGAGTCGCCAGGTCTCCGTCTCCTGGATGGAGAAGTGAATTCCCTGTTCTATGCGGACGACCTGGTTCTGCTGTCTCCCACAGAACAGGGATTACAGCAACAACTAGACCTACTCGACAAATACTGCCAAAATTGGGCTCTAACAGTAAATCTAAAGAAAACCAACATCATGATTTTTCAGAAAAGACCGAGATGTCAGGAAAACAAATACCAGTTTACCCTCAGTGATACCACTATAGGACACACTATGAGCTACACCTACCTTGGTCTAACTATTACAGCATCAGGGAGCTTCAGCATAGCAGTGAATGCACTAAAAGAAAAAGCCCGAAGAGCCCTATATGCAATAAAAAGAAAATTCTACAACATCCAAATCCCAATCAAAATCTGGCTCAAAATTTTTGACAGCATAATCCTGCCCATTGCACTGTACGGTAGTGAAGTATGGGGCCCGCTAAATCACCAAAGCTACACTAAATGGGAAAAACACACAATAGAAGCCCTACATGCAGAATTCTGCCGAAGCATCCTTCGCACCCAAAGAAAAACGCCAACAAATGCATGCAGAGCCGAACTAGGCAGATACCCACTGATAATAAACATCCAAAAACGAGCACTAAACTTCCTAAATCACCTCAAATCTAGCTCCCCAGACACCCTTCATTTCAAAGCCTTTCAGACCCAAGAGCTAAACCCAGAAAAGAGTCCCCTGAGTCAGCTGCTACTGAAACTAAGTACTCAGCCGGACCCTGACCAGCCCCAGACCAACACAGCCGTCCAAACACCAATCCGAGTGAACCAAATCATTAAAAAATGCAAAGAAACCTACCTGGAACATTGGAACAAAATAACCGAAAGCCAAAGCAGATTAGAATGTTACCGGGCCCTAAAAAGAGAATATAAACTGGCAGACTACCTCACGACCATCAGAGACACAAAACAGAGACAGACCCTCACCAGGTACAGACTAAGCGACCACCAACTGGAAATTGAAAAAGGCAGATACAAGAAATCCTGGCAGCCTAGAGAGAATAGAATATGCGATCAATGTCTGGCTGGCGAGGTTGAAACAGAAATGCATTTCCTCCTAAAATGCGAAAAATTCAACACATCAAGAAACATATTATTCAACAAGCTAAGCCAAACAACCCCAGATCTCAAGGAATTGGATGATCTGTCAAAATTGAGATTAGTCCTAGGAGAAGGAGACAGACCATACCTTGGGGCTAAATATGTAACAACATGTCACAACCTGAGGACTGTTTAAAAGTAAGACTGTTTAAAATTAATATTGAACGCACCAAATGAAGTAGAAAGACTGTTTAAAATTAATATTGTTTAAAAGTAATATTGTATATACCCAACAAATGTCAAATCGATTGACACCTACAGAATGTTGGAAAACTGTACCTTTTTGCTATGTAAGCTTTGGCAATATGGTTCTCTGTAAACTTTCATGCCAATAAAGCATTTGAACTGAGAGACAGGGACAGAGGGAGTTGGAGAGAGAGACAGGGACTGAGGGAGATG
Organism: Somniosus microcephalus; assembly: GCF_052327205.1. Taxonomy (NCBI): domain Eukaryota; kingdom Metazoa; phylum Chordata; class Chondrichthyes; order Squaliformes; family Somniosidae; genus Somniosus; species Somniosus microcephalus. Next base: position 114,482,604 of record NW_028225179.1, read on the forward strand.
GAGAGAGAAACATAGAAACATAGAAGATAGGAGCAGGAGTAGGCCATTCAGCCCCTCGAGCCTGCTCCGCCATTCAATGAGATCACGGCTGATCATCCAAACTCAGTACCCTGTCCCTGCCTTCTCCCCATTCCCCTTGATCCCTTTAGCCTTAAGAAATATATCCAACTCCTTCTTGAATATATTTAATCAACTGGCTTCCACTGCCTTCTGTGGTAGAGAATTCCACAGGTTCACCACTCTCTGGGTGAAGAAATTCCTCCTCTTTTCTGTCCTAAATGGCCTACCCTTTATCCTTAGACTGTGTCCCCTGGTTCTGGACTCCCCGACCATCGGGAACATCCTCCCTGCATCTAGTCTGTCCAGTCCTGTCAGAATTTTATAAGTTTCAATGAGATCACCTCTCATTCTTCTAAACTCCAGCGAGTACAAGCCCAATCGACCCAATCTCTCCTCATACGTCATTCCTGCCATCCCAGGTATCAGCCTGGTGAATCTTCGCTGAACTCTTTCCATGGCAAGAACATCCTTCCTCAGATAAGGCGACCAAAACTGCACACAATACTCAAGATGTGGTCTCACCAAGGCCCTGTACAACTGCAGCAAGACATCCTTGTTCCTGTACTCAAACCCTCTCGCTACGAAGGCCAAAATACCATTTGCCTTCTTAACCGCCTGCTGCACCTGCATGCTTACCTTCAGCAACTGGTGCAAAAGGACACCCAGGTCTCGTTGCACTTCCCCTTCTCCCAATCTATTGCCATTTAGATAATAATCTGCTTTCCTGTTTTTGCCACCAAAGTGGACAACCTCACATTTATCCACATTATATTGCATCTGCCATGTTTCTGCCCAATCACCCAACATGTCCAAATCAACCTGGAGTTTCTCGATATCCTCCTCACAGCACACACACCCACCCAGCTTTGTTTCGTCTGCAAATTTGGAGATATTACATCTAGTTCCCTTGTCCAGATCATTAATATATATTGTGAATAGCTGGGGTCCAAGGACCGATCCCTGCGGTACCCCACTAGTCACTGCCTGCCACTCGGAAAAGGACCCATTTATTCCAACTCTTTGCTTTGTGTCTGCCAACCAGTTCTCTATCCAAGTCAATACCTTGCCCCCAATCTCATGTGCCTGAACTTTACACGCTAATCTCTTATGCGGGACCTTAACGAAGGCCTTCTGAAAGTCCAGATACACCACATCCACTGGTTCTCCCTTATCTATTTTACCAGTTACATCCTCAAAAAATTCCAGTAGATTAGTCAAGCACGATTTACCTTTTGTGAATCCATGTTGACTTTGTCCGATCCTGTCACTGTTTTTCAAGTGCTCTGCTATTACATCTTTTATAATGGACTCTAGCATTTTCCTCACTACCGATGTCAGGCTTACCGGTCTGTAATTCCCCGTTTTCTCTCTACCACCTTTTTTGAATAGTGGGGTAACATTAGCTACCCTCCAATCCATGGGTACTGTTCCAGATTCCATCGAATGTTGGAGGATGATCAGCAATGCATCTACTATTTCTAGGGCCACTTCCTTAAGTACCCTAGGATGTAGATTATCAGGCCCTGGGAATTTATCGGCCTTCAATCCCGTCAATTTCCCTAACACCATTTCCCTACAAATACTGATTTGTTTCAGTTCCTCCCTTTCATCAGACCCTATGTTCCCCGGCATCTCTGGGACATTATTTGTGTCCTCCTTTGTGAAGACAGAACCAAAATATGTACGATAGCAAAATACTGCGGATGTTGGAAATCCGAAATAACAAGGTCTGCCATTTCTTTGTTTCCCATTATAAATTCCCCTGATTCTGACTGCAAGGGACCTATGCTTGACTTCACCAATCTTTTTCTCTTCACAGATCTATAAAAGCTTTTACAGTCAGTTTTTATGTTCCCCGCAAACTTACTCTCATATTCTATTTTCCCCTTCTTAATTAATCCCTTTGTCCTCCTTTGTTGAATCCTAAATTGCTCCCAATCCTCAGGATTATTGCTTTTTCTGGCCAATTTATATGTCCTCTCCTTGGATCTTATGCTATCCCTAATTTCCCTTGTTAGCCACAGTTCAGTCACCTTTTTTGTTTTATTTTTGTGCCAAACTGGGATGAACATTTTCTGTAGTTCATCCATGCGATCTTTGAATGTTTGCCATTGCCTATCCACCGTCGACCCTTTGAGTGACATTCCCCAATCAATCCTACCCAACTCGTGCCTCAGACCATCATAGTTTCCTTTATTTAAATTTAGGACCCTAGTCTCTGAGTCAACTACTTCATTCTCCATCTTAATGAAGAATTCGATCATATTATGATCGCTCCGACCCAAGGGGCCTCGTACAACAAGATTGCTAATTAATCCTTTCTCGTTACATAATACCCAGTCTAAGATGGCCTGATCTCTGGTTGGTTCCTCGACATATTGGTCCAGGAAACCATCCCGTAAACACTCCAGGAATTCCTCCTCCACAATTTTGTTACTAATTTGGTTAGCCCAATCTATATGTAGATTAAAGTCACCCATGAAGACTGCTGTGCCCTTATTGCACGCTTCTTTAATTTCTCTTTTAATGCCATCCCCAACCTCCGCCTTACTGTTTGGAGGTCTATATACCACTCCCACTAACGTTTTCTGCCCCATGGTATGTCTCAATTCTACCCATACAGATTCCACATCATCAGAGCTAATATCCTTCCTTACAATTGTGTTAATCCCTTCTTTAACCAGTAATGCTGCCCCACCTCCCTTTCCTTTTTGCCTATTTTTCCTGAATATCGAATACCCCTGGATGTTGAGTTCCCAGCCTTGGCCATCCTTGAGCCATGTTTCCGTAATCCCAACCAAATCATATTCGTTTACCTCTATTTACGCAGCCAATTCATCCACCTTATTATGAATGCTCCTCGCATTAAGACACAAAGCCTTCAGACTTATTTTTTTAACGCTCTTAGACCTATTAGAATTATTATTTACTGTGGCCATGTTTGATTTAAACCGTTGATTTCTCTGACTGCCACTTTTGTTTTTCTTCTTCCTTTTGCTTTTATCCTTGTTTCCCTTTCCTCTGTCCCCCTGCTCAGGTTCCCAACCCCCTGCCATCTTAGTTTAAACCCTCCCCCAGAGCACTAGCAAACGCTCCCCTGAGGACATTGGTCCCAGCCCTGCCCAGGTGCAAACCATCCAGTTTGAACTGGTCCCACCTCCCCCAGAACCGGTTCCAATGTCCCAGGAATTTGAATCCCTCCCCCTTGCACCATTCCTCTAGCCATGTATTCATCTGAAATATCCTTCTATTTCTACTCTGACGAGCACGTGGCACTGGTAGCAATCCTGAGATTACTACCTTTGAGGTCCTATTTTTTAATTTACCTCCTAACTCCCTATATTCCGCTTTTAGGACCTCATCCCGCTTTTTACCTATATAGAGACAGGGACAGAGGGAGATGGAGAGAGACAGGGGCAGAGGGAAATAGAGAGAGGGAGGCAGGGACAGAGGGAGATGGAGAGAGAGAGACAGGGACAGAGGGAGATGGAGAGAGAGAAAGGCAGGGACAGAGGGAGATGGAGAGAGAGAGACAGGGACAGAGGGAGATAGAGAGAAAGAGAGACAGGGACAGAGGGAGATGGAGAGAGAGAGAGAGACAAGGACAGAGGGAGAAAAGGACGGAGAGAGAGAGAGACAGGGACAGAGGGAGATGGAGAGAGAGAGACAGGGACAGAGGGAGATGGAGAGAGAGAGACAGGGACAGAGGGAGATGGAGAGAGAGAGACAGGGACAGAGGGAGATAGAGAGAGAGAGACAGGGACAGAGGGAGAGAGAGAGAAAGGGACAGAGGGAGATGGAGAGAGAGAGAGACAGGGACAGAGGGAGATGGAGAGAGAGAAAGGCAGGGGCAGAGGGAGATGGAGAGAGAGAGACTGGGGCAGAGGGAAATAGAGAGAGGGAGGCAGGGACAGAGGGAGATGGAGAGAGAGAGACAGGGACAGAGGGAGAGAGAGAGACAGGGGCAGAGGGAAATAGAGAGAGGGAGGCAGGGACAGAGGGAGATGGAGAGAGACAGACAGGGACAGAGGGAGATAGAGAGAGAGAGACAGGGGCAGATGGAGAGAGAGGGACAGGGGCAGAGGGAAATAGAGAGAGGGAGGCAGGGACAGAGGGAGATGGAGAGAGAGAGACAGGGACAGAGGGAGATGGAGAGAGAGAAAGGCAGGGACAGAGGGAGATGGAGAGAGAGAGACAGGGACAGAGGGAGATAGAGAGAAAGAGAGACAGGGACAGAGGGAGATGGAGAGAGAGAGAGAGACAAGGACAGAGGGAGAAAAGGATGGAGAGAGAGACAGGGACAGAGGGAGATGGAGACAGAGAGACAGGGACAGAGGGAGATGGAGAGAGAGAGAGAGACAAGGACAGAGGGAGAAAAGGACAGAGAGAGAGAGAGAGACAGGGACAGAGGGAGATGGAGAGAGAGAGACAGGGACAGAGGGAGATGGAGAGAGAGAGACAGGGACAGAGGGAGAGAGAGAGAGAGACAGGGACAGAGGGAGATGGAGAGAGAGAGACAGGGACAGAGGGAGATGGAGAGAGAGAGACAGGGACAGAGGGAGATGGAGAGAGAGAGACAGGGACAGAGGGAGACGGAGAGAGAGAGACAGGGGCAGAGGGAGATGGAGAGAGAGAGACAGGGGCAGAGGGAAATAGAGAGAGGGAGGCAGGGACAGAGGGAGATGGAGAGAGAGAGACAGGGACAGAGGGAGATAGAGAGAGAGAGACAGGGACAGAGGGAGATGGAGAGAGAGACGGGCAGAGGGAGATGGAGAGAGAGAAAGACAGGGACAGAGAGAGAGAGAAACAGAGGGAGACAGCAACAGAGAAAAAGAGAGAGACAGCAAAAGGAGAGAGAGGGGTGAGGGCCCAGACGAGTGTAGTCTGTTCCCGAGGACGGAGCAGCGGCCGCACTTTGGAACAACACAGGTGGCGGCGCAGCACATTTTAGGTCCCTGGTGAATGTTTTTTTAATTCAGAAAATTGTTTAAAGCCGGAAAAAAATACGGGAAAGTGATGTTGAATGTCCCGCAGTAAATTTCAGTTAAATTTTGCCAGGTGTTGTCCCCTATTTGAATGAGTTTATCAGGGTTATTTAAATCATGTTGTGAAAGAGGGGAAAAAGATTGTGCCCCTGTTTGTACCTCAGAGTCTGTGAGAGACGGAGGGAACGGCAGCAGAAAAAGAGGAAACAACTTCCCTAAACTTCACCAAGGCTGCAGTTAGATAACCTCACTGCCTTCTTAGGAAGTTTAACCGCTATAGTCACTTTCTTATTTGAGCTCCGTTTGGAATTAGAGTTTATTTTATAAATTTTTTGTTGTATGTTTAACGGCAGCGTTGAAGAGGGAAAGAGAAACTTGGAGCAACTTCTGTCAAAGCTGCAACGAGACTTGAAAGAATTTAAAGATTTTTAATGAACTTTTCACAAAAAATGAGTGTTAAAAACACTTTTTTCCCCCGAAGTTTCGAATATGATTTTGGAAGAAACAGGAACAAGAATCAATTTTCCCCCCATCCAAACAAGTTTCAACCAGGTCTTGGAGTCCAAACGCTTTTAAAGAGGCTCTGAATTGCCTAAAACGTTTTAAAGTTGAAATTTCTCAATATTTGATTTTGAACGATCGACGGCAGTGAGTAGCTTTACACAAACATGCAACCATGCTGTTGAGGGGGAGGGCCGCGAGGATTTGTAGGAGTTACATATTACTTTTTATTGACTTTCAAAACAAAAATCATTAAGACGTTTAGGAAGAGAACCAAAAAAAGGGGAAAAACACAAACTATTTTATTTTGTCTGTCGTTCTATAGTCCTAAGAAGTCCCAGGAATAATGTAAATATTGATTTCTTCATAAACGTTTAGTGGAGTGTTAATAGAAACACGAGTTATGTAATGATGTATAATAATTGCAGGAAGCTACCTTAGAAGAAACCACTATTTGTTTATTGAGAAAGATGCAGAAAATACTTTGATTAAACTGATAATGAACAATTTCGATTTGGTATAAATGTTTGAAATAGGAGATTAAAAATTGAGAGTACAATGATGTTTGTTTCCCACTATTTAATTGGGAAGTGCCTAAAGTAATTCAACACTTTTCATGATAAGAGCAGGGATTAATATTATGGCGATTGTTTGAGAGAAAAACATTAGAAGCGAAATTCGTAAATTAACATCTTTACGGCAACATATTAATAAACATTTCCAAGTCAGTCTGATTGGTTCTCCTGTCCAAGGAGAAAGAGGAATGTTTATTTCTGTCAAATCATAGCTTTTTCTGCTTTTTGTTTTTAATTCAGTGACGCAAATTGTGTGTGTGTGTTTTTCTGCACTTGTGAATAAGTGCTGCATTTCTGACATTTTATATGGGGGGGTGTGCTGGTTCAAGAAGACCACGTTTATTAATGGAAGTGATTGAAGTTGGAAATATGGATACCCTTTTTGTTCAATTCTTTTTAATACTGCGAACTAAAGAACTGCAGCACTTCATATTTGTTGGTTATCTGGTTGCATTGTGATTAATATTCTAATTACTTATGTGGACGTACAGCATGTCAGCGCCATAGGAAAGCCGCAGTTCCTGCTGCTTGTGCAGCCATTGCTATAGTGACACGAGGGATGGGCTAATATGTTGAAAACTTTAAAATGAATACAAATTGCAGGAATAGATCAGTCTCTTTCAGCTCCCCTCGGGCTTTTGGATTGTTTGCTGATGCATAACCATGTAACTGAGTGACATTTCTGAAGTGTTAATGCATTATTATGCAGTTCTTTTATATCCCAGTCATTTCTGATGAGTTTTTTATATATAGAGTTTGTACATGACGAACTGAAAGTTTTTAATTGATTCTACCGTGAACAAACTTGCAAAATGGGCATGTAAATGACAAATGAATTTCAATATAGATCAGTGTGAGGTGGTGCATTTTGATAGGAGGAATACTCTTTGAAAAATAAGAGTCTAAATGGGGTAGAGGTGCAAAGGGATCTAGGGGTAAAGATTCACAAATCATTAAAAGTAGCAACACAGGTTAAAAAAGCCATAAAAGTGCAAATAAAGCACTGGGGCTCATTTCAAAAGCAGAGAAGTTATGTTAAACGTGTATCAAACCTTGTCTGATTGTGTCATGATTTCAGACGGTGGGGTAGCAATGTGGCATTACTGTATATAAGCTTTTAAGTTGTAAAAGTTGTTGTTGTAACTGTAGATGTTGTTGTCAAATTTGCTCACCGACAAAAAGCTCGCGCTCAAAGGAGTTCGTGGCCCGCTCAGTGAAAAAACACAATCAGAGGGAACATTGGTGATGGGTGAACGGGACTTGGTGCGAATTAGGGAAAGGGCAGCAGAGTTTAAACCTGAGCACGAAAGTGTTAAAACAACATAAAAACATAAGACGTAGGAGCAGGAGTCAGCCATTGGGCCCCTCGAGCCTGCCGCACCATTCAATAAGATCATGGCTGATCTGATCTTGGCCTCAACTCCACTTCCCTGCCTGCTCCCCATAACCCTGGACTCCCTATCGTCCAAAAATCTGTCGATCTCCACCTTAAATATATTCAATGACCCCTGTGATTCTTCTCCCTGGGCTTTGCTCGCAGCGTCGCCCTAGAGATTAAGGCCTAGAAATTGAGCTCGGGCGGCGGCGCAGAAACTGCCCGAAGCAAATTACTAGGCCTAAATGTTTAATTCCTGGGGTCTCCAGAGCAACTCTGGAGGTTTGGCAACCCTGGAAGGCCCAGGCACCGGCATTCCCTATAAGCTGCTCCGCCACAGAGATCTCTGCCTGCAATTATATAGGACCCTGGTGAGCCCACACCGGGTGTATTCTGTACAGTTTTGGTCTCCTTACCTAAGGAGCCATAGAGGGAGTGCAACAAAGGTTCACCACACTGATTCCTGGGATGGGGGGATTGTCCTATGAGGAGAGATTGAGTAGACTAGGCCTATATTCTCTAGAGTTTAGAAGAATGAGAGGTGATCTCATTGAAACAAACAAAATTCTTACAGAGCTTGACAGAGTAGATGCAGGGAGGATGTTTCCCCTGGCTGGAGAGTCTAGAACCAGGGGTCACTGTCTCAGAATAAAGGATCGGCCATTTAGGACTGAGATGAGGAGAAATTTCTTCACTCAGAGGGTGGTGAATCTTTGGAATTCTCTACCCCAGAGGGCTGTGGAGGCTCAGTCATTGAGTATATTCAAGACAGAGATCGATAGATTTTTGAATATTAAGGAAATCAAGGGATATGGGGATCTTTGACCTCAACTCCACTTTCCCGCACTATCCCCATATCCCTTGATTTCCTTAATATCCAAAAATCTATCGACTTCTGTTTTGAATATACCCAATGACTGAGCCTCCACAGCCCTCTGGGGTAGAGAATTCCAAAGATTCACCACCCTCTGAGTGAAGAAATTTCTTCTTATCTCAGTCCTGAATGGCCGACCCCTTATTCTGAGACTGTGACCCCTGGTTCTAGACTCCCCAGCCAAGGGAAACATTCGCCCAGCATCTACCCTATCAAGCCCTCTAGGGATTGCATCCCTTTCAATGAGATCACCTCTCATTCTTTTTAACTCCAGAGAATTTGGGCCCAATAAGAACATAAGACCATAAGAAATAGGAGCAGGAGTCGGCCATTCGGCCCTTCGAGCCTGCTCCGCCATTCAATAAGATCGTGGCTGATCTTCTGCCTCAACTCCATTCACCGGCCCTATCGCCATATCGCTTGATGCCCTTACTAGTCAAAAATTTATCGATCTCTGTCTTGAATATACCCAATGACTATGGCCCCTGGTTCTAGACTCCCCAGCCAAGGGAAACATTCTCCCAGCATCCACCCTATCAAGCCCTGTAATAATTTTGTATGCTTCAATGAGATCCCCTCTCATTCTTCTGAATTCAAGAGATTACAGGTCTAGTTTACTCAATCTCTTCTCATACCACAGTCCCGCCATCCCAGGAATCAGCCTCGTGAACCTTTGTTGCACTCCCTCTATGGCAAGTATATCCTTCCTTAGGTAAGGAGACCATTCTACACAATCTCTCATCATAGGACAGCCCTCTCATCCCAGGAATCAATCTAGTGAACCTTTGTTGCACCGCCTCCAAGGCAAGTTTATCGTATACTGATTGCCCCATCACCCCTGTTGTAAAGTACTTTCTGCCCCACCCCTTTCTCAAGCCTCGCCACAGCACAGACACCTCTGGCTAGCTGCGTCTCCAGACCTTTGCCGGGCTGGCTCAGTAATTGGGCCCTGCTCAGAGAGTAATCGTCATGCAGGGCTACAGTTGTGATGAACTTAGGTAAATGGTGATTTCACCGTCGTGGCTGTGCAGGACCCCCGCAGTACTGCACGCTGTTGATGCCCTGATTCCCCCCCACACCCCGCCTCCCCCCACCACGACAAAGGGTCTCGGCGTTACTTCAGCAGTCGCCCTAACGCATGCTGCCCTCTGGTCCCCAGCACCAACCCAGTCTGTTCATATCGTTCCTGATTAACCTTTCACCTTTGTGGTTCGTGCCCTCCAGGTGGAAAACGAGTCGGTTGGCACCACGTGCGAGACGGTTAAAATCCGCTCGATCAAGGTCGGAACGCTTGAGAAGATTGTGCAGCACCTCCTTGAGGCCTTTGACTGCGGCGATCCCTCTTATGTCTCAGCCTTCCTCGCCACGTATCGAACCTTCACCACCACCCAGGAGGCTCTGGAACTTCTACTCGACAGGTTTGCAAATATCATCGCATCATGAAGAAAAAAAAGACTTGCATTTCTACAGCGCCTTTCATAACGTCAGGACGTCCCAAAGCGCTTTACAGCCAATAAAGTACATTTTTGACAGGTAGTCACTGTTGTAATGTAGGAAACGCAGCAGCCAATTTGCGCACAGCAAGACCCCACAAACAGCAATGTGATAATGACCAGATAATCTGTTTTAGTGATGTTCATTGAGGGATAAATATTGGCCAGGACACCGAGTATAACTCCCACTGTTCTTCTTCGAAATAGTGCCATGGGATCTTTTATGTCCACCTGAGAGGGCAGACAAGGCCTCGGTTTAACGTCTCATCTGAAAGACGGCACCTCCGACAGTGCAGCGCTCCCTCAGCACTGCACTGGAGTGTCAGGCTGGATTTTTGTGCTCAATTCTCTGGAGTGGGGACTTGAACCCACAACCACATACCACAAAGAAGGCGGCCATTCAGCTCATCGCACCTCTGCCGTCTCTTTGAAAGAGTTATCCAATTAGTCCCACTCCCTTGCTCCAGTGCAGTGCTGAGGGAGTGCGGCCCTGTCGGAGGTGCTGTCTTTCGGATGAGACGTTAAACCGAGGCTCCGTCTGCTCTCTCAGGTGGATGTAAAAGATCCCACTGCACTATTTCGAAGAAGAGCAGGGGAGTTATCCCCGGTGTCTTGGGGCCAATATTTATCTCTCAATCAACATAACAAAAACAGATTATCTGGTCATTAGCACATTGCTGTTTGTGGGAGCTTGCTGTGTGCAAATTGGCTGCGCGTTACCCACATTACAACAGTGACTGCACTTCAAAAAAGTATTTCATTGGCTGTAAAGCGCTTTGGGACGTCCGGTGGTGGTGAAAGGCGCTGTATAAATGCAAGTCTTTCTGTCTTTCTTTCTTTCATAGCCCTGACAATTTTTCCTTTTCAAGTATTGATCCAATTCCCTTTTGACAGTTACTATTGTCTCTGCTTCCACCGCCCTTTCAGGCAGCGCATTCCAGATCGCAACAACTCGCTGCAGAAAAATAATCTGGAGTGACCGCTGCCAACGAACCGGAAGCTGTGCAGAAGCGTGCTGCGCGTGAATCTGTGGTGGTTTCAGCATGAATGCATAATAATATAATCATATCGCCCGCCTAAATCTGTGGGAGCTATGGAGCCATGGGTGGGTTTAATCATGTACAACAATCGCGCAGATTGGTTTAAGTATTGAGGTGTGATATTTTCGCGGGGTGGGGGAGGGTTGCGGAGATTTATTCATACGGCGCGCGAAGCCCCGTGCGGAGGGAGAGGAGAAAATTAATGAAAATTAATTTTTAAAATGGGCTGTTTACTGGGTTTTGCTGGTGCGGATTTTCTTTTCCTGATGCGGCCGTGTTTGGCAGTAGCGATCTCTCCTCACCTTTCTCTCTGGAAGTGTTCTCTTTGTAATGGCGACGATACCTTCTTTTCCGCTAGCGAACAACCAGAAAAACGCTGGAACTGTGTGCACAATCACTTCAACTTGGTCGGCAGCTGTCGCGTCCAAAAATAATTCCCCTCTGGGTCTTTGGCCAATTATAATTATATTAATACATCACTGATTTAAAAAAAAAAAAATTCATTAACACAACCCCGTTATTGTTCTGTCACTGTTATTGATGGTTAATATTTATCACCAACGTTAAATGACCATTTCCCATGTTACATCCAACACCAGCTTCATTACATTCACACCAATAACATTGGCCCAGAAATTCGGGTCGGGGGCTTCCCGCGGGTGCAAGCCCCCGACCTGCACTTACCTTGCGCGCCGGCAGTTGAGCTCTGGGCTCCCGTGGAATTCCGCTCCGGGGCCTGCTCCAACTCCCGGCGCGCTGTGCTTGCGTGTCCCAGGGGCGTAGTTAGTGCGATGCGTCCCCTGGGATCACGTGAGCCATGGGCAGCCAATCAGAGGAGGGAAACGGCCATTCATAAGATTGACAAGAAGACCTGTCTAAACTTATGAATATACGGGCCCCAAAATAACAGTAAACCTTCAAATAAATTTTTAAAATATCACACTTTTTAAATAAACTATAAATTACATTAAATAACTATTTTAAACAATAATTTAAATTTTTGAAAAAAATACTTTTATAAAAAAACGGGGCTAAAAATAAACTTACCTTGCTTTAAAGTATTTCAAAATAATAAACCTGTGGAAAAAATGTTTTAATTTTAATTAATTGACCACTTACCTTTTAAAATGCAGGCCTTACGCCTGGTTTTTACATTTCTAAAATCTAAAGACTTACCCTCACGGAAAAACCTGTAAAAAAAACGTAAGTTCAAAGCGCACGCGCAGACTCACGCGCGCACGCGTTCGACCTCTGAACCCCTTCGTTCAGAGGAACGGAAGTGCCGGTTTCCCGCGCATGCGCAGTGCATGCAAGAAACCGGCACTTCCATCGGGTCCACACGTGAGTACCCCGTGTGTACTCACGCGTTGGGACCCGAATTTCTGGGCCATTACATCCAGATTACTGGCGCCACATTAATATTTCAATACCAATAACATCACATCAAACTCAATGACATTACAGGAAACTTTCGATTTACCGGCACCTAAAATAACCGGAAATCTCGGTTAACCAGCAAAATTCAGGAGTAGGTTTTACTTCATATTCTACTTGCGTTCCTCCATCTGTTGCTGTGCAAGGGTGTGGCTGCAGCTGTTGCTAAGCTACAGAGATGCTTGGAACTTGTGGCCATTGTTCTGAACTTGTTTGTTGCTTTATACGGAGCTGTCAGCTCTCCGTATCTTTTACTATAGCTTTCGGTTATCCGGAATTTTTGATGAACCGGCACCACGTCGGTCCTGTCCGTGCCGGATAAAAAAAAGTTCCCTGTACATTCATATCAGTATCATTGCATTAATCACAGTGTCATTACATTATATTGAGCTTGCTGATGCCACATTCACCCCAGTAATATTACATCAATAACAGCAATGCTGCATTAATGTGAGTGATGCTATATCAATACCGGAGGCATGACATTAATATCTTTATCACATTAGCACACCTGGAATACTGTGCATAGTTTTGGTCTCCTTATCTGAGGAAGGACATCCATGCCTTAGAGACGGTGCAACGAAGGTTCACTAGATTGATCCCTGGAATGAGAGGGCTGTCCTATGAGGAGAGATTGTGTAGAATGGGCCTATACTCCCTGGAGTTTAGAAGAATGAGAGGTGGTCTCATTGAAACATACAAGATTCTGAAGGGGATTGACAGGGTAGATGCTGAGAGATTGTTTCCCCTGGCTGGAGTCTCTAGAACTAGGGGTCACAGTCTCAGGATAAGGGGTCGGCCATTTAAGACTGAGATGAGGAGGAATTTCTTCACTCAGAGGGTTGTGAATCTTTGGAATTCTGTACCCCAGAGGGTTGTGGATGCTGAAACATTGAGTATATTCAAGACTGAGATCGATAGATTTTTGAACACTAAGGGAATCAAGGGATATGGGAATGGTGCGGGAAGGTGGAGTTGAGGTCAAAGATCAGTCATGATCTTACTAAATGGCAGAGCAGGCTCAAAGGGCCTAATGGCCATCTCTTGATCCTATTTCTTATATTCTTATTTTTCTGAGGCTAAATTAATACGTTGTTAACATCAGGAATGTTAACACAACTATCATGAGAACTTTACATTTCTTTCTAACACTGCAGACTAAATCTTGTTATGAGATTCACTTTTACATTCGATGGAAAAGGGTACAGTAGCACAGTGGTTACGCTGCTAGTTGTGTTATTGGGTGTCTATCAGTGACATGGACTAATAATCCAGAGAACATGGGCTAGATTTTCGGGGAGCCGTCAGGCAGGGTTTCAGGCGTGTGGGAGGGGGGGAAAATCCCGACTTTGGGGGTCCCGACACCATCCCGCCCAAAACCCCGCCTCACGTAAGTTTCAGGGGCGGCGGGTACCCGCCCCGCACTGGGACCTGCCGAAACCAGGCGGGAAGGGATTAGTGCCAATTAACTGCCTGTTAACGGGTAGTTAACAGGCAGTTTTTAGCCTAATCCCCATTTTGAGTGGTTTCGTGTGGGATTCCCGACGGCTCCAAACCACGCCAGGTTAGAGCAGGTGGCCCGTCGGGTTGAAGGAGTTGGAGGGGTCGCGATGTCGGCGCTCAGGTGAGTGATGAGTGCATGATTGTAAAGGTAAGTGTGTTTGGTGTATTTAAAGTGTGTAATGAACTTTTACTTACCTTTGCTTACCTTCACAGCCTTTCTTCCTGTAGTCGTCAGGAGCCCATCAGTCAACCGGAACTGAAAGCTGAACGGCTGCAATCTGCCAAAAGTGACAGCCTGCAGCTTTGAGTGCTGCTGAGATTTCTAAATGAGTCTGTATAGAAGGACTCATCTTAGAAATCAGACTGTCAGTGTTTAACAGCTTCAAACAGCTGCGAGACACTGATATTTCATCTGTCAGAAATCTTGTCAGATGAAATTGCAGTCTGTGACGTCACCTGTTGCCGGGTGGCCCTTAATTGGCCTGCTGAGCCCGCTGGGCGGGCTAAACAAGATCAATCAAGGGAAAATCACGCGGATTGGCTGGACGTCGAAGTAGGCGGGTCAGAAACCTGAAAGGGGAAGTCCCGCCTTCTTCCCGACCGGTTCCACAAAATCAACCCCCATGACTTCAAATCTCACCAAGGAGATTTGAGATTTTGAATTTGGTTTAGAAAAATCTGGCAATGAAAAGCTGGTATCAGTAAAAGTGACTGTGAAGCTGTGGGATTGTTGTAAAAACCCAACTGGTTCATTTGTGTCCATTTGGGAAGTAAACCTGCTGTTCTTACCCAGTCTGGGCCTATATGTGACTCCAGCCCCACACCAACAGGGTTGACTCGTAACTGCCCTCTGAAGTGGCCAAGCGAGCCACTCAGTTACATCGAGTCACATCGAGTCTACAGCACAGGCCATTCGGCCCAACTGGTCTATGCCGGTGTTTATGCTCCACACGAGCCTCCTCCCATCCCTCCTCATCTCACCCTATCAGCATATCCCTCTATTCCCTTCTCCCTCAGGTGCTTATCCAGCTTCCCCTTAAATGCATCCATGCTATTTGCCTCAACCACTCCCTGTAGTAGCGAGTTCCACATTCTCACCACTCTCTGGGTAAAGAAGTTTTTCCTGAATTCCCAATTGGATTTATTGGTGACTATTCTGGGCACCACACTTTAGGAAGGATGTGAAGACTTTGGAGGGAGTGCAGAGGCGATTTACTAGAGTGGTTCCGGGGATGAGGGAACACAGTTACGTGGATGGACTAGTGAAGCTGAGGTTGTTCTCCTTGGGGCAAAGAAGGCTAAGGGGAGATTTGATAGAGATGTTTAAAATCATGATGGGTTTAGATAGAGTAAATAAAGAGAAACTGTTTCCAATGGCTGGAGGGGCGCCAATGCGTGGCCACAGATTTAAGGTGATTGGCAAAAGAACCAGAGGCGACATGAGGAAAAACTTTTTCACCTATCGAGTGGTTAGGATTTGGAATGCACTGCCTGATAGGGTGGTGGATACAGATTCAATAGTAACCTTCAAAAGGGAATTGGATAAATACTTGAAGGAGAAAAAATTGCAGGGATATGGGGAAAGAGCGGGGGAGTGGGACTAACTGGATTGCTCTTCGAAAGAGCCGGCGCTGACTCGATGGGCCGAGTGGCCTCCTTTGTGCTGTACTATCCTATGATTCTCTATGATCTTATATTTATGACCTAATCACTACAAAGATTGACTAGCATCCTTGAAATTTCAACCAGTCAAATTGGTTTGTCAAGGTATCACGCCTTGGGCATTTTCCTGTTAATCTTAATGAATAAAGTGTTGTGAGAGTTGGTCAAGAGAGGCTGGGGCTCTTTAACTGTTACGCTGTTACCGCTTGCTGAGAAAAATGTCTCTCTTTGTTCGTGCTGGTTTGACAAAGTTGGGAATGTAGTCACAAACCCACGGGATCATGAGATGGGTTTGGGTGAAGAATGTCTTTCAGCCCATTCGATCTCATCCTTGAGGGGCGACCTTACTGAGGTGTATAAAATTATGAGGGGCCTAGATAGAGTGGATAGGAAGGGCCTATTTCCCTTAGCAGAGGGGTCAAAATCCAGGGGCACAGATTTAAAGTAATTGGGGGAAGGTGTAGAGGGGATTTGAGGGGAAATTTCTTCACCCAGGGGGATGTTGGGGGTCTGGAACTCACTGTCTGAAAGGGTGGTAGAGGCAGGAACCCTAACCACATTTAAAAAGGACTTGGATGTACACTTGAAGTGCCGTAACCTGCAGGGCTACGGACCAAGAGCCAGGAAGTGGGATCAGGCTGGATGGCTCTTTGTCAGCCAGTGCGGACACGATGGGCCGAAATGGCCTCCTTCTGTGCCGTTAATTTCTATGATTCTATGATCCATCCAAAATACCAGCCCGAACTGTTCCCCAACACTACCCCGCCCGCCATTTCGACATCTTTAATGATTGCACTCCCGTGGCCTCCACCACCCATCCTGGCAACCTGGACCAGCCGTGGAGCACCCTCCGTGTCGAGCACAATGAGGGCACATGTGGGGAATTCAGGCTTGAGGTCAGTGTGTCCAGCTGGCGGACAACGCACTGCTGTCTGCTCCTTGAAAGCGGTGCCAGCCTGATTTCAGTAATTGGCCCGTGCAGTGGGCTTTGAGTGGGCCTGTGCCCAGGAACCTGTGCTGCTGGTTCAGGCGCCACCTTAATGCCCGTACCCCATGCAAGCAGTGGTCTGTGCCATCACCCCATGAACCAGGGGTCACAGTCTCAGGATACGGGGTAGGACATTTAGGACTGAGATGAGGAGAAATTTCTTCACTCAGAGGGTGGTGAACCTGTGGAATTCTCCACCACAGAAGGCTGTGGAGGCCAAGTCACTGAATATATTTAAGAAGGAGATCGATAGATTTCTAGACACAAAAGACATCAAGGGGTATGGGGAGAGAGCGGGAATATGGTATTGAGATAGAGGATCAGCCATGATCATATTGAATGGCGGAGCAGGCTCGAAGGGCCGAATGGCCGACTCCTGCTCCTATTTTTCTATGTTTCTACTGATACAGCTGACCACCAGCCTAACATTAGTAACTGACCGATAGTTTGAAATGTCTCTGTGCCTTTGTCTACGCAGGTTAGAACATTTAAAGAGAGAAATAGGGGACAACGCAGACAGATGCTCGTTAAACGATTGGGATCATCTCCGACAGTAAGTTTTTACGGCAGATTTTCCCTTGATCTTTTGCTTATTATGGGCTGTATTATCCTTCAGTCATTCACACACAGAGCTTCCTAACCAGTCCCTGAAGCTTGGAAGGAAAGCTGATGATGCTGCGTGGATGACCACGGATTGTTGAGAAAGAACTTGCATTCACTTAGCGAGTTTCACTACCTCAGCACGTCCCAAGCACAGCCAATGAAGAACTTTACAGCCGTGGCTCAGTGCGTAGCACACTCATCTCTAAATCGCAAGGTCGGGGGTTCAAGTCCCACTCCATGAGACTTGAGCACAAAAATCTAGGCTGACACTTCCAGTGCAGTGCTCAGGGAGTGCTGCACTGTCGGAGGTGCTGTCTTTCGGATGAGACGTTAAACCGAGGCCCCGTCTGCTCTCTCAGTTGGACGTAATAAATCCCATGGCACTATTCAGAGATGAGCAGCGGAGTTCTCCCTGGTGTCCTGGCTAATAATTTATCCCTCAACCAACATCACTAAAAAACAGATGATCTGCTCATTTACTTCATTGCTGTTTGTGTGAGCTTGCTGTGCACAAATTGGCTGCCGCGTTTCCTACATCACAACAGTGACTACACTTCAAAAAGTACTTCATTGGCTGTAAAGTGCCTTGGGACGTCCTGAAGCCGTGAAAGGTGCTATAGAAATGCAAGCGTCTTTCTTAAAACCCCTATGTCTTTAACCGTAGTTATGTACATCTCCCCTAACATTCCCTCCTACTATGGAATATATTGCAACGCTTGCTGCACTGAAGCTGTGCTATAGATGTAACTTGACGCTGTTGCAGAAGTCCTCATAACTCTTTTGGGTTTGCCATCCAGTGGAGTTTTGTGCATTGACAGGCTGTGAGACTCCTCCTAACTTTCCTGCGTTGGTGTTGCAGTGCGGCCTCCTCTGTCTTTTCCGCGTGGCTGGAGCAGTATTCCGAAGATTTTCAGGGGCTGGATCTCGTCTGCCTGAAGCGCCTGGTGCTTTATATAAAGCGGGAGTCCGGGGGTTCGGAGCTCGAGCGTCGAGCTGAGGCTCTCCTGTCACAGAACGAGAAGCTCTCCAGAAGCGATGGTAAATCACCGACAAATGATACGTCCTCTTTCTCCGTTTTCCGACTCTTGCTGGCTGGGATATAATTAGATATCCCAAAACCCGTGACCCCCACCACCTAGAAGGACAAGACAGAGGGCGCTTGGGCATTTATCACCGTTCCTTCATAGAATTTACGGCACAGAAGGAGGCCATTCGGCCCGTCATATCTGTGCCGACTGAAAAAGAGCGATCCACCCTAATCCCACTTTCCAGCTCTTGGCCCTTTATCGTCGCTGGGTCAAAATCATGGAAATCCCTCCCTAACAGCACTGTGGGATTACCCCTAACAGCACTGTGGGATTACCCCTAACAGCACTGTGGGATTACCCCTTAACAGCACTGTGGGATTACCCCTAACAGCACTGTGGGATTACCCCTTAACAGCACTGTGGGATTACCCCCTAACAGCACTGTGGGATTACCCCTAACAGCACTGTGGGATTACCCCCTAACAGCACTGTGGGATTACCCCCTAACAGCACTGTGGGATTACCCCCTAACAGCACTGTGGGATTACCCCCTAACAGCACTGTGGGATTACCCCTAACAGCACTGTGGGATTACCCCCTAACAGCACTGTGGGATTACCCCTAACAGCACTGTGGGATTACCCCCTAACAGCACTGTGGGATTACCCCCTAACAGCACTGTGAGATTACCCCTAACAGCACTGTGGGATTACCCCCTAACAGCACTGTGGGATTACCCCCTAACAGCACTGTGGGATTACCCCTAACAGCACTGTGGGATTACCCCCTAACAGCACTGTGGGATTACCCCCTAACAGCACTGTGAGATTACCCCTAACAGCACTGTGGGATTACCCCCTAACAGCACTGTGGGATTACCCCCTAACAGCACTGTGGGATTACCCCCTAACAGCACTGTGGGATTACCCCTAACAGTACTGTGGGATTACCCCCTAACAGCTCTGTGGGATTACCCCCTAACAGCACTGTGGGATTACCCCTAACAGCACTGTGGGATTACCCCCTAACAGCACTGTGGGATTACCCCCTAACAGCACTGTGGGATTACCCCTAACAGCACTGTGGGATTACCCCTAACAGCACTGTGTGATTACCCCCTAACAGCACTGTGGGATTACCCCTAACAGCATTGTGGGATTACCCGCTAACAGCACTGTGGGATTACCCCTAACAGCACTGTGGGATTACCCCCTAACAGCACTGTGCGATTACCCCTAACAGCACTGTGGGATTACCCCCTAACAGCACTGTGGGATTACCCCGAACAGCACTGTGGGATTACCCCCGAACAGCACTGTGGGATTACCCCTAACAGCACTGTGGGATTACCCCCTAACAGCACTGTGGGATTACCCCTAACAGCACTGTGGGATTACCCCTAACAGCACTGTGGGATTACCCCTAACAGCACTGTGGGATTACCCCCTAACAGCACTGTGGGATTACCCCCTAACAGCACTGTGGGATTACCCCCTAACAGCACTGTGGGATTACCCCTAACAGCACTGTGGGATTACCCCCTAACAGCACTGTGGGATTACCCCCTAACAGCACTGTGGGATTACCCCTAACGGCACTGTGGGATTACCCCTAACAGCACTGTGGGATTACCCCTAACAGCACTGTGGGATTACCCCTAACAGCACTGTGGGATTACCCCCTAACAGCACTGTGGGATTACCCCTAACAGCACTGTGGGATTACCCCTAACAGCACTGTGGGATTACCCCTGACAGCACTGTGGGATTACCCCTTAACAGCACTGTGGGATTACCCCCTAACAGCACTGTGTGATTACCCCCTAACAGCACTGTGGGATTACCCCCTAACAGCACTGTGGGGTTACCCTCTAACAGCACTGTGGGATTACCCCTAACAGCACTGTGGGATTACCCCTAACAGCACTGTGGGATTACCCCCTAACAGCACTGTGGGATTACCCCTAACAGCACTGTGGGATTACCCCCTAACAGCACTGTGGGATTACCCCCTAACAGCACTGTGGGATTACCCCCTAACAGCACTGTGGGATTACCCCCTAACAGCACTGTGGGATTACCCCCTAACAGCACTGTGGGATTACCCCCTAACAGCACTGTGGGATTACCCCCTAACAGCACTGTGGGATTACCCCCTAACAGCACTGTGGGATTACCCCTAACAGCACTGTGGGATTACCCCCTAACAGTACTGTGGGATTACCCCCTAACAGCACTGTGGGATTACCCCTAACAGCACTGTGGGATTACCCCTAACAGCACTGTGGGATTACCCCCTAACAGCACTGTGGGATTACCCCCTAACAGCACTGTGGGATTACCCCTAACAGCACTGTGGGGTTACCCCTAACAGCACTGTGGGATTACCCCCTAACAGCACTGTGTGATTACCCCCTAACAGCACTGTGGGATTACCCCCTAACAGCACTGTGGGAGTACCCCCTAACAGCACTGTGGGATTACCCCCTAACAGCACTGTGTGATTACCCCTAACGGCACTGTGGAATTACCCCCTAACAGCACTGTGGGATTACCCCTAACAGCAATGTGGGATTACCCCTAACAGCACTGTGGGATTACCCCCTAACAGCACTGTGGGATTACCCCTAACAGCAATGTGGGATTACCCCTAACAGCACTGTGGGATTACCCCCTAACAGCACTGTGTGATTACCCCTAACAGCAATGTGGGATTACCCCTAACAGCACTGTGGGATTACCCCCTAACAGCACTGTGGGATTACCCCTAACAGCACTGTGGGATTACCCCTAACAGCACTGTGGGATTACCCCCTAACAGCACTGTGGGATTACCCCCTAACAGCACTGTGGGATTACCCCCTAACAGCACTGTGGGATTACCCCCTAACAGCACTGTGGGATTACCCTCTAACAGCAATGTGGGATTACCCCTAACAGCACTGTGGGATTACCCCTAACAGCACTGTGGGATTACCCCTAACAGCACTGTGGGATTACCCCTAACAGCACTGTGGGATTACCCCCTAACAGCACTGTGGGATTACCCCCTAACAGCACTGTGGGATTACCCCTAACAGCAATGTGGGATTACCCCTAACAGCACTGTGGGATTACCCCCTAACAGCACTGTGGGATTACCCCTAACAGCAATGTGGGATTACCCCTAACAGCACTGTGGGATTACCCCCTAACAGCACTGTGTGATTACCCCTAACAGCAATGTGGGATTACCCCTAACAGCACTGTGGGATTACCCCCTAACAGCACTGTGGGATTACCCCTAACAGCACTGTGGGATTACCCCTAACAGCACTGTGGGATTACCCCTAACAGCACTGTGGGATTACCCCCTAACAGCACTGTGGGATTACCCCCTAACAGCACTGTGGGATTACCCCTAACAGCACTGTGGGATTACCCTCTAACAGCAATGTGGGATTACCCCTAACAGCACTGTGGGATTACCCCTAACAGCACTGTGGGATTACCCCTAACAGCACTGTGGGATTACCCTCTAACAGCACTGTGGGATTACCCCTAACAGCACTGTGGGATTACCCCCTAACAGCACTGTGGGATTACCCCCTAACAGCACTGTGGGATTACCCCCTAACAGCACTGTGGGATTACCCTCTAACAGCACTGTGGATTACCCCCTAACAGCACTGTGGGATTACCCCCTAACAGCACTGTGGGATTACCCCCTAACAGCACTGTGGGATTACCCCTAACAGCACTGTGGGATTACCCCCTAACAGCACAGTGGGATTACCCCTAATAGCACTGTGGGATTACCCCCTAACAGCACTGTGAGATTATCCCTAACAGCACTGTGGGATTACCCCTAACAGCACTGTGGGATTACCCCCTAACAGCACTGTGGGATTACCCCCTAACAGCACTGTGGGATTACCCCTAACAGCACTGTGGGATTACCCCTAACAGCACTGTGGGATTACCCCTAACAGCACTGTGGGATTACCCCTAACAGCACTGTGGGATTACCCCCTAACAGCACTGTGGGATTACCCCCTAACAGCACTGTGGGATTACCCCCTAACAGCACTGTGGGATTACCCCTAACAGCACTGTGGGATTACCCCTAACAGCACTGTGGGATTACCCCTAACAGCACTGTGGGATTACCCCTTAACAGCACTGTGGGATTACCCCCTAACAGCACTGTGGATTACCCCCTAACAGCACTGTGGGATTACCCCTAACAGCACTGTGGGATTACCCCTAACAGCACTGTGGGATTACCCCTAACAGCACTGTGGGATTACCCCTAACAGCACTGTGGGATTACCCCCTAACAGCACTGTGGGATTACCCCTAACAGCACTGTGGGATTACCCCTAACAGCACTGTAGGATTACCCCTAACAGCACTGTGGGATTACCCCTTAACAGCACTGTGGGATTACCCCCTAACAGCACTGTGGGATTACCCCCTAACAGCACTGTGGGATTACCCCCTAACAGCACTGTGGGATTACCCCCTAACAGCACTGTGGGATTACCCCTAACAGCACTGTGTGATTACCCCTAACAGCACTGTGGGATTACCCCTTAACAGCACTGTGGGATTACCCCTAACAGCACTGTGGGATTACCCCTAACAGCACTGTGGGATTACCCCCTAACAGCACTGTGGGATTACCCCCTAACAGCACTGTGGGATTACCCCCTAACAGCACTGTGGGATTACTCCCTAACAGCACTGTGGGATTACCCCTAACAGCACTGTGGGATTACCCCAAACAGCACTGTGGGATTACCCCTAACAGCACAGTGGGATTACCCCTAACAGCACTGTGGGATTACCCCTAACAGCACTGTGGGATTACCCCCTAACAGCACTGTGGGATTACCCCTAACAGCACTGTGGGATTACCCCAAACAGCACTGTGGGATTACCCCTAATAGCACTGTGGGATTACCCCTAACAGCACAGTGGGATTACCCCTAACAGCACTGTGGGATTACCCCTAACAGCACAGTGGGATTACCCCTAACAGCACTGTGGGATTACCCCCTAACAGCACTGTGGGATTACCCCTAACAGCACTGTGGGATTACCCCTAACAGCACTGTGGGATTACCCCAAACAGCACTGTGGGATTACCCCTAACAGCACTGTGGGATTACCCCTAACAGCACTGTGGGATTACCCCCTAACAGCACTGTGGGATTACCCCTAACAGCACTGTGGGATTACCCCCTAACAGCACTGTGGGATTACCCCTAACAGCACTGTGGGATTACCCCTAACAGCACTGTGGGATTACCCCTAACAGCACTGTGGGATTACCCCTAACAGCACTGTGGGATTACCCCCTAACAGCACTGTGGGATTACCCCTAACAGCACTGTGGGATTACCCCCTAACAGCACTATGAGATTACCCCATAACGGCACTGTGGGATTACCCCCTAACAGCACTGTGGGATTACCCCTAACAGCACTGTGAGATTACCCCTAACAGCACTGTGGGATTACCCCCTAACAGCACTGTGGGATTACCCCTAACAGCACTGTGGGATTACCCCTAACAGCACTGTGGGATTACCCCTAACAGCACTGTGGGATTACCCCTAACAGCACTGTGGGATTACCCCTAACAGCACTGTGGGATTACCCCTAACAGCACTATGAGATTACCCCATAACGGCACTGTGGGATTACCCCCTAACAGCACTGTGGGATTACCCCTAACAGCACTGTGGGATTACCCCCTAACAGCACTGTGGGATTACCCCCTAACAGCACTGTGGGATTACCCCCTAACAACACTGTGGGATTACCCCCTAACAGCACTGTGGGATTACCCCTAACAGCACTGTGGGATTACCCCTAACAACACTGTGGGATTACCCCCTAACAACACTGTGGGATTACCCCCTAACAACACTGTGGGATTACCCCCTAACAGCTCTGTGGGATTACCCCCTAACAGCACTGTGTGATTACCCCCTAACAGCACTGTGGGATTACCCCCTAACAGCACTGTGGGATTACCCCCTAACAGCACTGTGGGATTACCCCTAACAGCACTGTGGGATTACCCCCTAACAGCACTGTGGGATTACCCCCTAACAGCACTGTGGGATTACCCCTAACAGCATTGTGGGATTATCCCTAACAGCACTGTGGGATTACCCCCTAACAGCACTGTGGGATTACCCCCTAACAGCACTGTGGGATTACCCCTAACGGCACTGTGGGATTACCCCTAACAGCACTGTGGGATTACCCCCTAACAGCACTGTGGGATTACCCCTAACAGCATTGTGGGATTATCCCTAACAGCACTGTGGGATTACCCCCTAACAGCACTGTGGGATTACCCCTAACAGCACTGTGGGATTACCCCCTAACAGCACTGTGGGATTACCCCTAACAGCACTGTTGGATTACCCCCTAACAACACTGTGGGATTACCCCTAACAGCACTGTGGGATTACCCCCTAACAGCACTGTGGGATTACCCCTAACAGCACTGTGGGATTACCCCTAACAGCACTGTGGGATGACCCCCTAACAGCACTGTGGGATTACCCCTAACAACACTGTGGGATTACCCCTAACAGCATTGTGGGATTACCCCTAACAGCACTGTGGGATTACCCCCTAACAGCACTGTGTGATTACCCCTAACAGCACTGTGGGATTACCCCTAACAGCACTGTGGGATTACCCCTAACAGCACTGTGGGATTACCCCCTAACAGCACTGTGGGATTACCCCTAACAGCACTGTGGGATTACCCCCTAACAGCACTGTGGGATTACCCCTAACAGCACTGTGGGATGACCCCCTAACAGCACTGTGGGATTACCCCTAACAACACTGTGGGATTACCCCTAACAGCATTGTGGGATTACCCCTAACAGCACTGTGGGATTACCCCCTAACAGCACTGTGGGATTACCCCTAACAGCACTGTGGGATGACCCCCTAACAGCACTGTGGGATTACCCCTAACAGCACTGTGGGATTACCCCTAACAGCATTGTGGGATTACCCCTAACAGCACTGTGGGATTACCCCCTAACAGCACTGTGGGATTACCCCCTAACAGCACTGTGGGATTACCCCTAACAGCACTGTGGGATTACCCCCTAACAGCACTGTGGGATTACCCCTAACAGCACTGTGGGATTACCCCTAACAGCACTGTGGGATTACCCCTAACAGCACTGTGGGATTACCCCTAACAGCACTGTGGGATTACCCCCTAACAGCACTGTGGGATTACCCCTAACAGCACTGTGGGATTACCCCCTAACAGCACTGTGGGATTACCCCCTAACAGCACTGTGGGATTACCCCCTAACAGCACTGTGGGATTACCCCTAACAGCACTGTGGGATTACCCCCTAACAGCACTGTGGGATTACCCCCTAACAGCACTGTGGGATTACCCCCTAACAGCACTGTGGGATTACCCCCTAACAGCACTGTGGGATTACCCTCTAACAGCACTGTGGGATTACCCCCTAACAGCACTGTGGGATTACCCCCTAACAGCACTGTGGGATTACCCCCTAACAGTACTGTGGGATTACCCCCTAACAGCACTGTGGGATTACCCCCTAACAGTACTGTGGGATTACCCCTAACAGCACTGTGGGATTACCCCCTAACAGCACTGTGGGATTACCCCTAACAGCACTGTGGGATTACCCCCTAACAGCACTGTGGGATTACCCCCTAACAGCACTGTGGGATTACCCCCTAACAGCACTGTGGGATTACCCCTAACAGCACTGTGGGATTACCCCCTAACAGCACTGTGGGATTACCCCCTAACAGCACTGTGGGATTACCCCTAACAGCACTGTGGGATTACCCCCTAACAGCACTGTGGGATTACCCCCTAACAGCACTGTGGGATTACCCCCTAACAGCACTGTGGGATTACCCCCTAACAGCACTGTGGGATTACCCCCTAACAGCACTGTGGGATTACCCCTAACAGCACTGTGGGATTACCCCCTAACAGCACTGTGGGATTACCCCTAACAGCACTGTGGGATTACCCCTAACAGCACTGTGGGATTACCCCCTAACAGCACTG
>NW_028225179.1:114509308-114640418 GCF_052327205.1 Somniosus microcephalus
TAGGTCAGTGAGCACAGGTGCGCTGGGTGGACAGGACTTGGTGCCAGTTAAGGTACGGGCAGCACAGTTTTGGATCAGCTTAAGTTTACGGAGGGTGAAAGACGAGGCACTGGCCAGGAGAGCGTTGGAATAGTCAAGTCCAGAGGTAACAAAGGCATGGATGAGGGTTTCAGCAGTCGATTAGCTGAGGTGGGGCAGAGACAGGCAATGTTACGGAGGTGGCAGTAGGCAGCCTTGGTGATGGAGCGGATATGAGGACGGAAGCTGAGCTCAGGGTCAGATAGGACGCCGAGGTTGTGAAAGGTCTGGTTCAGCCTCAGACAGTGGCCGGGAGGGGGATGGAGCCGGTGGTGAGGGCACAGTATTTGTGGCGGGGACCGAAGACAATGGCTTCGGACTTCCCGATGTTTAATTGGAGGAAATTGCGGCTCAACTACGACTGGATGTCGGACAAGCAGTCTGACAACACAGAGGCAGTGAAGGGGCCGAGAGAAGTCGAAAATGCAACTTCCCCATCTGCTGGTGATCATTAGAGCCCAGGTCAAACTCTGCTCACAGACTTAGAAGCAAATTTGTATAAGTGCAGTAACATAAGTGGATGTGGGTGAGAGTCAAGACACCCTCCCGCCCTGTGTTCAAGCATTGTATTCCCCCTCGTCCTGGAGTGTTGTAAAAGGAATTGTCCATCAGAACCAAACACACACACACGTACATAACTAACTCCACAACTCTGAGAAATATGCCAATTGCACATAAGGTTATTGATAGGCATGAGTCACAATTATTCACCATCACCGTTAAAAGAGCAGATTAACTGGTCATTGGTCCTCATTGCTATCTCAGAGACACAGCTGCTGTCGAATGGCCGATGTCCTGGCCCGTATAGCAAAGGTCACTGTACTCCTAAACATAAATGGTTGTATACAATACATGGCGTTAGCTGTGACTCAGTGCATAGCACTCTTGTCTCTGAGTCATGGGTTCAAGTCCCACTCCAGGGGCTCAAGCACAAAATTCTAGGCTGACCGTCTGAGTGCAGCACTGAGGGAGTGCTGCACTGTCAGAGGTGCCGTCTTTCGGATGTGATGTTAAAGCTCAGGTGGACGTAAAAGATCCCCTGGCATTTTCTCTGAGAAGAGCAGGGGAGTTCTCCCCAGTGTTCTGACCAATACTTATCCCTCAACCAGCACCTAAGATCAGATGATCTGGTCATTACGGTGTTGCTTTTTATGGGAGCTTGCTGTGTGCAATTGGCTGCAGTGTTTTCTACATTACAACTGTGGCTACACTTCAAAAGTACTTCATTGGCTGTAAAGTGCTTTGGGATATCCTGAGGTCATGAAAGGCGCAGTTCTTTCTTTCTAGAAGGCATTTGTATCTGTAAGAATTATAATATTGCTACTCAATCTAAGGCATTGCACATGGGTAGTGAGCAATGTCCCCAGTAAGCCGCACTGCATGGCCTGCCTCCCCCAATGCACGGCCTATTCAAAATTATGCACATGTGCGGTATCTACTCTGTAAAAGCCGGGGAGCGGCCTGTGCGCACCGTAGCGGGAACTCTGCAAGCGAGAACAATTTCAAACGTCAATGTCAGGCAGGGCTGGGAGTTGGGGAGAATGGAGGCAAAGTGGTTGTTAGGGGAGGGGGTTGGGGGGGAGAAGGCAAATAGAAAGGGAAAGGGGAGGAGGAGAAAGGAGAGGAGGAGAAAGGGGAGGAGGAGAAAGGGAGGAGGAGAAAGGGGAGGAGGAGAAAGGGGAGGAGGAGAAAGGGGAGGGGGAGAAAGGGTAGGGGGAGAAAGGGGAGGGGGAGAAAGGGGAGGGGGAGAAAGGGGAGGAGGAGAAAGGGGAGGAGGAGAAAGGGGAGGGGGAGAAAGGGAGGAGGAGAAAGGGGAGGAGGAGAAAGGGGAGGGGGAGAAAGGGGAGGGGGAGAAAGGGGAGGGGGAGAAAGGGGAGGGGGAGAAAGGGGAGGAGGAGAAAGGGGAGGAGGAGAAATGGGAGGAGGAGAAAGGGGAGGAGGAGAAAGGGGAGGAGGAGAAAGGGGAGGAGGAGAAAGGGAGGAGGAGAACGGGGAGTAGGAGAAAGGGGAGTAGGAGAAAGGGGAGGAGGAGAAAGGGGAGGAGGAGAAAGGGGAGGAGGTGAAAGGGGAGGAGCAGAAAAGGGAGGAGGAGAAAGGGGAGGAGGAGAACGGGGAGTAGGAGAAAGGGGAGGAGGAGAAAGGGGAGGAGGAGAACGGGGAGTAGGAGAAAGGGGAGGAGGAGAAAGGGGAGGAGGAGAAAGGGGAGGAGGAGAAAGGGGAGGAGGAGAAAGGAGAGCAGGAGAAAGGGGAGGAGGAGAAAGGGGAGGAGGAGAACGGGGAGTAGGAGAAAGGGGAGGAGGAGAAAGGGGAGGAGGAGAAAGGGGAGGAGGAGAAAGGGGAGGAGGAGAAAGGGGAGCAGGAGAAAGGGGAGGAGGAGAAAGGGGAGGAGGAGAACGGGGAGTAGGAGAAAGGGGAGGAGGAGAAAGGGGAGGAGGAGAAAGGGGAGGAGGAGAAAGGGGAGGAGGAGAAAGGAGAGGAGGAGAAAGAGGAGGTGAAAGGGGAGGAGCAGAAAAGGGAGGAGGAGAAAGCGGAGGAGGAGAAAGGGGAGGAGGAGAAAGGGAGGAGGAGAAAGAGGAGGAGGTGAAAGGGGAGGAGGAGAAAAGGGAGGAGGAGAAGGGGGAGGAGGAGAAGGGGAGGAGGAGAAAGGGGAGGAGGAGAAAGAGGAGGAGGTGAAAGGGGAAGAGGAGAAAGGGGAGGAGGAGAAAGGGGAGGAGGAGAACGGGGAGTAGGAGAAAGGGGAGGAGGAGAAAGGGGAGGAGGAGAAAGGGGAGGAGGAGAAAGGGGAGGAGGAGAAAGGGGAGGAGGAGAAAGGAGAGCAGGAGAAAGGGGAGGAGGAGAAAGGGGAGGAGGAGAACGGGGAGTAGGAGAAAGGGGAGGAGGAGAAAGGGGAGGAGGAGAAAGGGGAGGAGGAGAAAGGGGAGCAGGAGAAAGGGGAGGAGGAGAAAGGGGAGGAGGAGAACGGGGAGTAGGAGAAAGGGGAGGAGGAGAAAGGGGAGGAGGAGAAAGGGGAGGAGGAGAAAGGGGAGGAGGAGAAAGGGGAGGAGGAGAAAGGAGAGGAGGAGAAAGAGGAGGAGGTGAAAGGGGAGGAGCAGAAAAGGGAGGAGGAGAAAGCGGAGGAGGAGAAAGGGGAGGAGGAGAAAGGGAGGAGGAGAAAGAGGAGGAGGTGAAAGGGGAGGAGGAGAAAGGGGAGGAGGAGAAAGAGGAGGAGGAGAAAGGGGAGCAGGAGGAAAGGGGAGCAGGAGAAAGGGGTGGAGGAGAAAGGGGAGGAGGAGAAAGGGGAGGAGGAGAAAGGGGAGGAGGTGAAAGGGTTGGAGGAGAAAGGGGAGGAGGAGAAAGGGGAGGAGGTGAAAGGGGAGGAGGAGAAAGGGGAGGAGGAGAAAGGGGAGGAGGAGAACGGGGAGTAGGAGAAAGGGGTGGAGGAGAAAGGGGAGGAGGAGAAAGAGGAGGAGGAGAAAGGGGAGCAGGAGAAAGGGTTGGAGGAGAAAGGGGAGGAGGTGAAAGGGGAGGAGGAGAAAGGGGAGGAGGAGAAAGGGGAGGAGGAGAAAGGGGAGGAGGAGAACGGGAAGTAGGAGAAAGGGGAGGAGGAGAAAGGGGTGGAGGAGAAAGGGGAGGAGAAAGGGGAGGAGGTGAAAGGGGAGGAGGAGAAAGGGGAGGAGGAGAAAGGGGAGGAGGAGAAAGGGGAGGAGGAGAAAGGGGAGGAGGAGAAAGGGGAGGAGCAGAAAAGGGAGGAGGAGAAAGGGGAGGAGGAGAAAGGGGAGGAGGAGAAAGGGAGGGGGAGAAAGGGAGGAGGAGAAAGGGGAGGAGGAGAAAGAGGAGGAGGAGAAAGGGAGGAGGAGAAAGAGGAGGAGGAGAAAGGGGAGGAGGAGAAAGGGGAGGAGGAGAAAGAGGAGGAGGAGAAAGGGGAGCAGGAGGAAAGGGGAGCAGGAGAAAGGGGAGGAGGAGAAAGGGGAGGAGGAGAAAGGGAGGAGGAGAAAGAGGAAGAGGAGAAAGAGAAGGAGGAGAAAGGGGAGGAGGAGAAAGGGGAGGAGGAGAAAGGGAGGAGGAGAAAGGGGAGGAGGAGAAAGGGAGGAGGAGAAAGAGGAGGAGGAGGAAGGGGAGGAGGAGAAAGGGAGGAGGAGAAAGAGGAGGAGGAGAAAGGGAGGAGGAGAAAGCAGAGGAGTAGAAAGGGAGGAGGAGAAAGGGGAGGAGGAGAAAGCGGAGGAGTAGAAAGGGAGGAGGAGAAAGGGGAGGAGGAGAAAGGGAGGAGGAGAAAGGGGAGGAGGAGAAAGGGAGGAGGAGAAAGAGGAGGAGGAGAAAGGGGAGGAGGAGAAAGGGGAGGAGGAGAAAGGGAGGAGGAGAAAGAGGAGGAGGAGAAAGGGGAGGAGGAGAAAGGGGAGGAGGAGAAAAGGGAGGAGCAGAAAGAGGAGGAGGAGAAAGGGGAGGAGGAGAAAGGGGAGGAGGAGAAAAGGGAGGAGGAGAAAGAGCAGGAGGAGAAAGGGGAGGATGAGAAAGGGAGGAGAAAGAGGAGGAGGAGAAAGGGGAAGAGGAGAAAGGGGAGGAGGAGAAAGAGGAGGAGGAGAAAGGGGTGGAGGAGAAAGGGGTGGAGGAGAAAGGGGAAGAGGAGAAAGGGGAGGAGGAGAAAGGGGAGGAGGAGAAAGGGGAGGAGGTGAAAGGGAGGGGGAGAAATGGGAGGAGGAGAAAGGGGAGGAGGAGAAAGTGGAGGAGGAGAAAGGGGAGGAGGAGAAAGGGAGGAGGAGAAATGGGAGGAGGAGAAAGGGGAGGAGGAGAACGAGGAGGAGGAGAACGAGGAAGAGGAGAACGAGGAGGAGGAGAAAGGGGAGGAGGAGAAAGGGGAGGAGGAGAAAAGGGAGGAGGAGAAAGGGGAGGAGGAGAATGGGGAGGAGGAGAAAGGGTGGAGGAGAAAGAGGAGGAGGAGAAAGGGGAGGAGGAGAAAGGGGAGGCGGAGAAAGGGGAGGAGGAGAAAGGAGAGGGGGAGAAAGGGGAGGAGGAGAAAGGGGAGGAGGAGAAAGGGGAGGAGGACAAAGAGGAGGAGGAGAAAGGGGAGGAGGAGAAAAGGGAGGAGGAGAAAGGGGAGGAGGAGAAAGGGGAGGAGGAGAAAGGGAGGAGGAGGAGAAAGGGGAGGAGAAAGTGGAGGAGGAGAAAGGGGAGGAGGTGAAAGGGGAGGAGGAGAAAAGGGAGGAGGAGAAAGGGGAGGAGGAGAAAGGGGAGGAGGAGAAAGGGGAGGAGGAGAAAGAGGAGGAGGAGAAAGGGGAGCAGGAGAAAGCGGTGGCGGAGAAAGGGGAGGAGGAGAAAGGAGGGGAGGAGAAAGAGGAGGAGGAGAAGGGGAGCAGGAGAAAGGGGAGCAGGAGAAAGTGGTGGAGGAGAAAGGGGAGGAGGAGAAAGGGGAGGAGGAGAAAGGAGAGGAGGAGAAAGGGGAGGAGGAGAAAGGGGAGGAGGAGGAGAAAGGGGAGGAGGAGGAGAAAGGGGAGGAGGAGAAAGGGGAGGAGGAGAAAGGGAGGACGAGAAAGGGGCGGAGGAGAAAGGGGAGGAGGAGAAAGAGGAGGAGGAGAAAGAGCAGGAGGAGGAGAAAGGGGAGGAGGAGAAAGGAGAGGAGGAGAAAGGGGAGGAGGAGAAAGGGAGGAGGGGAAAGGGGAGGAGGAGAAATGGAGGAGGAGAAAGGGGAGGAGGAGAAAGGGGAGGAGGAGAAAGGGGAGGAGGAGAAAGGGGAGGAGGAAAAAGAGGAGGAGAAAGGGGAGGAGGAGAAAGGGGAGGAGGAGTAAGAGGAGGAGGAGAAAAGGGAGGAGGAGAAAGAGGAGGAGAAAGGGAAGGAGGAGAAAGGGGAGGAGGAGAAAGGGGAGGAGGAGAAAGGGGAGGAGAAATGGAGGAGGAGAAAGAGGAGGAGGAGAAAGGGGAGGAGGAGAAAGGGAGGAGGAGAAAGGGGAGGAGGAGAAAGGGGAGGAGGAAAAAGGGGAGGAGAAATGGGAGGAGGAGAAAAGGGAGGAGGAGAAAGGGGAGGAGGAGAAAGGGGAGGAGGAGAAATGGGAGGAGGAGAAAGGGGAGGAGGAGGAGAAAGTGGAGGAGGAGAAAAAGGAGGAGGAGAAAGGGGAGGAGGAGAACGTGGAGGAGGAGAAAGGGGAGGAGGAGAAAGGGGAGGAGGAGAAAGAGGAGGAGGAGAAAAGGGGAGGAGAACAGGGAGGAGGAGAAAGGGGAGGAGGAGAAAGATGAGGAGGAGAAAGATGAGGAGGAGAAGAAAGGGGAGGAGGAGAAAGGGGAGGAGGAGAAAGGGGAGGAGGGGAAAGGGGAGGAGGAGAAAGAGGAGGAGGAGATAGAGGAGGAGGAGAAAGGGGAGGAGGAGAAAAGGGAGGAGGAGAAAGTAGAGGAGGAGAAAGGGGAGGAGGAGAAAGGGAGGAGGAGAAAGGGGAGGAGATAGAGGAGGAGGAGAAAGGGGAGGAGGAGAAAGGGAGGAGGAGAAAGGGGAGGAGGAGATAGAGGAGGACAAAAGGGAGGATGAGAAAGAGGAGGAGGAGAAAGGAGAGGAGGAGAAAGGGGAGGAGGAGAAAGGGAGGAGGAGAAAGAGATTCATGTGCTGGAATTGCTTATTCTCAACATCTCTTCGTACATTTGGTCTGAGCAAATCCAGACGCGATCTCAACCTTCGGTTCAAGAACATCATGGCCGGGATCTGGTTGGTGACTGCATGTGTCGCATTTCTGTAGGCTAACAGGAAATTGTCCACCTTATCCTGCAGTGGAATGTCGTCACCATACATGGCCCTTACTGCTTTTTTAAAGGTTTGTACGAACCTCTCAGCCAATCCATTTGTGGCTGGATGATATGGGGCGGATGTGTAATGCTTTACCCCATTCCTTTTCATAAATCTCCGAAACTCCTCGGAAACAAACTGTGGTCCGTTATCAGAGCAAATCTGCTCTCGCAAGCCGTTCCGGGCAAATATGGTCCGTAGGACTGCAATCGTTTTGTCCGTGGTGGTGGAGGACATTTTGATCACCTCAGGCCATTTCGAGTGCGCATCCACGGCTATTAAAAACTTTGAGTCCATGAATGGACCAGCAAAATCAATATGCACCCGTTGCCATGGAGATGAGAGCCACTCCCATGGGTGTAGAGAGGCCTGTGGTGGTGCATTTTGGACCTTCTGGCATCCTGAGCAGCTCTTTGTCAGGTCCTCGAGTTGCTGATCGATCCCCGGCCACCACACATAAGCCCTAGCAAGGCTTTTCATTTTCACCCCTCCCAGATGGCCTTCGTGAAGCTCATTGAGCACTCTCTCCCTTAACTTGGGTGGAATTACCACTCGGGATCCACACATCTAGGTCCCCTG
This sequence comes from Somniosus microcephalus, assembly GCF_052327205.1. Lineage (NCBI taxonomy): Eukaryota > Metazoa > Chordata > Chondrichthyes > Squaliformes > Somniosidae > Somniosus > Somniosus microcephalus. Next base: position 114,516,708 of record NW_028225179.1, read on the forward strand.
GCATACTGACGGCTGTTCTCTTCTGGATAAGAATGCTGGCAACAGTGAGTCGCCATGTGTTGGCCATCCCTTCACCATCAAGTCATATACCCGAGACAGTGTCGGGTCATTTCGGGTCTCCTTCTCTATATCATCGTTAGTTACTGGCAAGCGTTCAATTGTAGTCCAAAGAAATATTTTGACAGGGTCCACTGCTGGTGCTTCCTCCGCAGTAGGCAGTGGCAGGTGTGATAGCCCATCAGTGTTTCCATGCTGTTTCGTGCCCTTATACTCGATTTCATATTGGTTCGCCCCTAGAAAAAGCGACCATCTTTGTAGCCGTTGCGCAGTCATCACCGGAACGCCCTTCTTTGGATTAAAGATGGAGACAAGTGGTTGGTGGTCAGTCAGCAAGGTGAACTTCTGCCCGTGCAGATAGTGGTTGAACTTTTTCACTCCCCACACTAGGATGAGGGCCTCCCTGTCAATCTGGGCATAGTTACACTCAGCTGAGGTTAGTGATCGTGACGCAAAGGCTATTGGCCTCTCTGAGCCGTCCAAGAATTTGTGCGACAGCACCGCTCCAATGCCATAGGGTGATGCATCACACGCCAACCGAATTGGTAGTGCTGGGTTGAAATGAGCCAACACCTCTTTTGATATCATCAATTCTTTGCTCTTCTGGAAAGCTCGTTTACATTCGTCATTCCACTTCCATGGTACCCCCGTTTGCAGTAGGGTGTTCAGTGGGTGTAGTACGGTAGACAAATTCGGCAAGAACTTATGCTAGTTATTAGATCCGTGTGTTAATGGAGACATGGACTGCAGGAGTTGATTTAACAAGTCTTTATTGAGTGGAGACTTCCAGTCGAAATGGATTTTTCTTATCCATTCCCTACCCAAAAGTGGTGGTCCACTGTTTGGTAGGACGTATAAATAAAGTCCTGGCACTTTTCTGCCATTGTATTTAACTGTTACTTGCATTTTTCCCGTCGGGTAAACTTTTTGTCCCGTATATGTTTTTAATTTAATTTCCGTATCCTTTAAGGGAATGCGTTTGAACAGCCTGTTATAATCTTGTTCATTAATTACTGATAGGGCTGAACCCGTGTCCAGCTCCATATTAACTTCGACGCCTGCTACCTTTATTTTAACCCACATTGTGCTGTGGTCCTCCGTTTTGTCTACACCATATAACTTGAGACATCCCAGACCTTCAGGCTCTGCTTTTGTGCCTTCCTGTGACTCGTCTGAGCTACTGTCAGACATCTTATGTATTTTTGTCCTTGCCTTGGTACTGCTCGGATTGCCCCCACGATTGGGTTTCGTACCAGACCGAAAAACTTTCGCTATATGCCCCTTTTTCCCACACTGCCGGCATATTTTATCACGAAACCAACAATTACTTTGGTCGTGGGTGGTTTTGCCACAACGGTAGCATTTACCTTTGTGAAATGTCACCTCATGGGTGTCATAGCCGGTTGTGTTATGTCGTATTTGAGCAGCACCCTGTGCTGCTGCTTCGTGGACCGATGCTATTTCAATCGCCTGATCTAGGATGAGCTGTTTCTTGGCTAGCAACCGTTTATGTGTATTCTCATTTAACATGCCACAGACAAATCTGTCTCTGATCGCGTCCGCCAATATGGCTCCAAACTGGCAATGACAACCTTCTGAGCTCAGCTAAATAGGCTGCCTGCGACTCATCATTCCTTTGGTCGCGTCTGTAGAAGCGGTACCTTTCCGCTATAAATGGTGGCTTAGGGTTTAAATGTTCCCTTAACGTATCAACAATTTGGGCGTACGTTTTGTCTGCTGGCTTGTCTGGAGTAAGAAGATTCCTCAGCAGACCGTATGTTTTTGCCCCCATAACATTTAATAAGGTTGCTACCTTTTGGTCATCTTCCACCTTGTTTACTATGCAATAAAGTTCATGCCTTTCGATATAGGCATCCCACTCTTCTGTGTCCTCAACAAATGCTGACAAACAACCTTCTTTAGCCATTTTAAACTTTTGAAGAGAAAAAAAAACTTTTCCCGCTTTCTCCACTAGATGGCGTTTTTCCCGCCTTTTCTCCCTCTGCTGTCAACGACCTCTCTCCAGCGTTGTTATTTTCGGCCCTTGCAGCTCCCGTTCCCCGGGAAGGATTTCAGTTTACCTGGCCTTGGGTAGACTTTTGCCCTGTGCTGGAGCGCCCATTCAGCCTCTTCTCTCAGCTGCCACAGCCGCCGCTGGAAACCTCTCTCTCTCGCTCCGTTGCTGCCGCTGCTCCCGAACCCGGAGTGCTGGGCGGCCTCCTTCAGCCGACGCTGGACTCTGCAGGCTGGCTGGTAAGAAGCCTCTCTCCTTCTCTCTCCGTACTGCTACTGTTCCTTTGTTGCATCGTGTACTGATGAGTTCGAACCTTACTCGTCGCCAGTATAAAGTATGTGTCTATACTTAATGCAATAATGACGAGACAGCTTGGAAGATTCAACGTAGGTCTTTACTTAATACCAACAGGCGGGAAACTGAGGGGAGATCAGTACCCACAGTACTATTTATAACCCTATGGCCAGGAGTGGTACTACGGTATCACTACGCCCTACAAAGTAGTGCTGCCCTGGCCATAGGTTTAAAGTAACATACCTATTACATACACAACAGAATTTATGTGACAGTACCGCCCCAGTGAGCCAATACTTCTCTTGAAGTGATTAAGTCCTTACTCTTCTGAAAGGCCCGCTTACAGTCATTGCTCCATTTCCATGCTACTCCCGTTCGTAGTAGGGCGTTCAGTGGGTGCAGAATTGTGGACAAATTCGGTAAAAACTTATGGTAGTAATTCACCAATCCGAGGAATGACCTCAGTTACGATACATTTTCAGGCGTTGGGGCCTTAACAACCGCTTCAATTTTGTCAGGGGACTTATGTAACCCCTCTTCATCAATCACGTGGCCACAATACGATATCTGTTCCTTAAAATACTCGTACTTGGGGCGGTTGGCTCGTAGCCCATGTTCACGTAGTCTAGTGAGCACCCGTTCTAGGTTGCTAAGGTATTCACCGTCATCTTCACCTGTCACTAGGATGTCGTCCAAGTAACACTGAGTCCCCGGAATCCCTTGCAGGACTTCTTCCATCACTGTTTGCCCTATCGCTGGAGCTGATGCTACTCCGAATACCAATCGATGATACTGGTAAAGACCTTTGTGAGTGTTTATCGTGAGATACTTCCTAGAGGATTCTTCAACCTCCATCTGTAAATATGCTTGTGCTAGGTCAATTTTTGTAAAACGCTTCCCTCCAGACAGTGAGGCGAAGATGTCTTCTATCCTTGGAAGAGGATATTGTACTGTGTGAAGGACTGGGTTCACCATCACCTTGAAGTCCCCACAGATGCGAACCTTCCTTGGCTCTTCAGACTTATTGTTTAACGTTTTCTTCATGACAGGAATGATGGGTGTCACCCACTCGCTCCAGTCTACCTTAGACAATATGCTTGCATTCTCCAGATTCTCCAGCTCTGCCTCGACGGCTGGGCAAATTGCATATGGTACCGGTCTTGCTTTGAAAAACTTGGGAATTGCATTCTCTTCTATTTTTATCGAGGCGGTTACACCTTTAAGAGTGCCCAGTTCTTGTTGAAATACCTCTTTGGCGTTAGCTAAGATTGTTGACAATCGTCCAGGAGTGACGCCGTCATCTTTTTTACCAGCCACCGTCATTGCCTGAATGGAGTGCCAGTCTAAGCTTATCTTTCTGATCCATTCACGTCCCAATAACGGTGGTCCACCATCTTGCAGTATGTACAGATACAATTTCCGTATTTTCTTGCCGTTGTATTCGACAGGCACCCTTATTTTTACTCTGGGGTATACTTTTTGCCCCGTATACGTCGTCAAGACGATGGATGTCTCTCTCAAGGGTATGTGTGAGAATAGCCGCTCGTAATCTCGTCGATTCATGATGGTTAGAGCTGATCCTGTATCCAATTCCATTTTAACTTGGGACGCTGCTATCGTGAGGGTGACCCAAATGGTTCGGTGATCCTCTTTTGCAATTACATTGTGAAGTTTGAGACAGCTTAGTCTCTTGTTCCCGGATTCACTATCGCTCATCTGGTCTTCGGAACTACTGTCCGTCATCTTTTGTACTTTCCTGTACGGTTCCTTAGTAGCCTTTTTGTTGTCGTTGGTCTTCTTCCCAGACCTGCAAACTCGTGCAATGTGTCCCATCTTTCCGCATTACCTGCATATTTTGTCCTTGGACCAGCAGTCCTTCTGGTCATGGTTTGTTCTGCCGCAGTGATAACATTTTGCAAATCCCGTGTCATTTCGTGGGTGCCGTATTCCTGTGGCTTTTGTTGTATTTCCGCAGCTCCCCTTGCTGCTGCTTCGTACGATACTGCCACGCTGAAAGCCTTATCTAGCGTCAGCTCTTTCTCTGAGAGTAACCTCTTCTGGGTTCCTTCACTCAGGAGTCCACAGACAAATTTGTCCCGTAAGGTATCTGCCAGTCCTGCTCTGAACTGGCAGTGCTTTGATAGCTTGCGTAGTTCCGTAAGGTAATCAGCATTGCTCTCATCTTTATGCTGATTTCTCCTGTGGATTTTAAATCATTCTGCTATCAGCAGCGGTGCAGGGTTTAGGTGTTCCTGTAGGACAGCAACAATTTCATTAAAACTCTTCGCCTTCGGTTTGGCTGGAGTAATCAGGTCCCACAATAGGCCGTACGTTCTTGCGCCCATTAAATTTAGCAATACCGATGCCTTTTTCTCATTGGCTATTTCATTTGCCTCGCAATATACCTCGACTCTTTCCACATACGTGGTCCAGTCTTCTATTGCATTATCAAAAGCAGTGATATTGCCAGTCTTTGGCATCTTAAAAATCTAAAATGGCGCCTCCCGCGCTTTCCTTTGTCCCCGATGGATCAAAATGGCGCCTCCCACGCTTTGCCTTCTTCCCCGCCGAGTTAAGATGGCACCTCCCGCGTTTTCCCGCCGCTGCCATTGCTGCCAACGCTGTTCTCCACGGTATTTTTATTTTTCTATCGTGCTTCAATATTTGCTCCGTTAATTGAAGAACCGTTCCCGTCGTGGAGCGGACTCTCTGGGTCACTTCCCTCCCTCTTCTTAGGTCCGAACGCTGCCCGGCTGCGAAGCACCGGCCGCGCCCTGTGTGCCCCACCCTCTCTCTCTCTCTCCCTTTGCTTCCCGACTCGCTGCCCGGCCCCGTTGCAGAGCCACCCGATCGAGCTCTAGCCCGCCGCAGCCCAGGAAGGATCAGTGCACTGCCTGCCACCAGCCCGATTAGCTGGGAAACCACAGACTGGAGAAGCAAGCCTGGCTCTTGACAGTCTCTCCTGCAAGTTTTCACTCCGATGATTTGGAGGGCGGTTGCCCACGGTCGACGCCCGTTTCTCGAGTTAATTTGGATTTTTTTTTTTCTTCTTCTGGCTTCGACCTTCAATAACGTCGTCTGAGGTGCTGCCGAGATGCAGGTAAGTTCGTTTCTTACTCGTCACCAGTATTAGATCCATGTGTTAATGGAGACATGGACAGCAGGAGTTGATTTAACAAGTCTTTACTGAATGGAGACAATCGGGTCCTGAAGCTACAGAAGGCTGTTAGCACCTTTTCTACAGGGGTGGTCACTGCCAGTACTGCAGTCTGAGACCAGTTATTCTCTTAAAGGCACATACACAACAGTAGTAGTTCACCAGCCCGAGGAACGACCTCAGTTGTGACACATTTTTCGGTGCTGGAGCCTTGACTACTGCCTCAATCTTTTCAGGGGACTTATGTAACCCCTCTTCATCAATAACGTGGCCACAATACTGTAGAGTCCGCACCTTAATAATACACGGACTGCAGGAGAACAATAAAACAGGTATTTACTGAACAGAGAGTAAGCATCAGACTGAAGTACAGAAGCCTGCTAGGGCTTTTTATACAGGTGTGGTCACTGTCGGTACTGCAGTATAAAATCAGTTCTTCTCTTAAAGGTACATACACAACAATTCCTCCCCTTTTGGATGAACAGTACATAACATTCATTTAACAACTAAATAATAACTAATTACAATTACAATTTTCTCGGTACTATATACATCAACTGAAATAATTATTTATAAGTTCAGTCTTTGAGGAGGCTTCCTGATCTTGACTGGATAGCGCCTTTCTCAAGTATCCTGTGCTTGCGGTGCAGTGGATTCTGGCTCATTGTCATTGGTTGGTTCGTCAGCTTCCAATACCACTGCTTCTGAGGTAGACGCAATCTGTACTTCGGGTTCATTACCAGGTGCACATGCTCGTGGTATAGGTTTGGCTAGTTCCTGTGACTCTAGAATCTGGTCAGCATGGCATCTCAAAATGCTCTCTCCAACATCCACTCTGTACATTAGTGGTCCCTGCTGTGTGCATATCGTTCCTGGCTGCCATTTTTCTGTTCGGTAGTCGCGGGCCAAGACTGGTTGTCCTATCTTGAAGCTACTGGTTGGTTTCTCGTTGATGTGCTGGAATTGCTTATCCTCAACATCTCGTCTTATGTTTGGTTTGAGCAAATCCAGGCGACATCTTAGCCTTCGGTTGAAGAACATTATGGCTGGAGCTTGGTTGGTGACTGCATGTGTCGCATTCCGGTAAGCAAACAAGAAATTATCTACCTTGTGTTGTAGTGGTATTTCGTCATTATACATCGCCTTTATTGCCTTTTTAAAGGTCTGAACAAACCTCTCAACCAATCCATTTGTGGCTGGATGATATGGGGCAGATGTGTAATGTTTCACCCCATTATTCCTCAGAAACCTCCGGAAATCCTCGGACACAAACTGGGGCCCATTGTCGGAGCAAATCTGTTCTGGCAAGCCATTCCTGGTGAAGATGGTCCATAGGACTGCAATAGATTTCTCCGTGGTGGTGGAGGACATTTTGATGACCTCTGGCTATTTCAAATGGGCATCCACGGCGATTAGAAACATGGAGTCCATAAATGGACCAGCAAAATCAATGTGTACCCATTGCCATGGAGATGAGGGCCACTCCCATGAGTGTAGAGGGGCCTGTGGTGGTGCATTTTGGACTTTCTGGCATCCTGAGCAGCTCTTGGTCAGGTCCTCGATTTGTTTATCGATTCCCGGCCACCACACATAAGCCCTGGCTAGGCTTTTCATTTTTACCCCTCCCAGATGACCCTCTGAAGCTCATTGAGCACTCTGTCTCTCAACTTGGGTGGAATTACCACTCAGGATCCACACATCAAGGTCCCCCGGCACACTGACAGCTGTTCTCTCCTTGGCAAGAATGCTGGCAACAGTGAGTCACCATGTGCTGGCCATCCCTTCACCGTCAAATCATAGACCCGAGAGAGTGTCGGGTCATTTTGGGTTTCCTTCTCTATACTTGAGTTCGTAACAGGCAGACATTCGACTATGGTCGCATGGAATATCGCAACAGGGTCCACTGCAGGTGCTTCCTCTACCGTAGGCAATGGTAGGCGCGACTGCCCATCAGCATTTCCATGCTGCTTCGTACCCTTGCACTCTATGTCGTACTGATGTGCCCCTAGAAAAAGTGACCATCTTTGCAGCTGTTGCGCCGTCATTACCGGAATGCCCTTCTTTGGGTTAAAAATGGAGACCAGGGGCTGATGATCAGTCAGTAGGGTGAATTTCTGCCCGTGCGGATAGTGATTGAACTTCTTCACCCCCCACACCAGGCTGAGGGCCTCCCTGTCAATCTGGGCGTAGTTACGCTCGGCTGAGGTTAACGAGCGCGACGCAAAGGCTATTGGCCTCTCTGAACCGTCATGGAATTTGTGTGACAGTACCGCTCCAATGCCATAGGGGGACGCATCACATGCCAACCGAATCGGTAGTGTTGGGTTGTAGTGGGCCAATACTTCTTTTGAAGTGATTCGGCATTTACATTTCTGAAAGGCACGCTTACACTCATCGCTCCATTTCCATGTTACTCCAGTTTGCAGCAGGGCGTTCAGTGGGTGCAGAATTGTAGATAAACTCGGCAAGAACTTATGGTAGTAGTTCACCAGCCCGCGAAACGACCTCAGTTGCGACACATTTTCTGGTGCTGGAGCCCTGACTACAGCCTCAATCTTGTCTGGTGACTTATGCAACCCTTCCTCATCAATCATGTGGCCACAATACAAGATTTGTCTCCTGAAGAACTCGCATTTGGGGCGGTTGGCTCATAGCCCATATTCCTGCAATCTAGTGAGCACCTGCTCCAGGTTAGCAAGGTGTTCACTGTCATTTTCGCCTGTAACCAGGATGTCGTCCAAATAACACTGGGTCCCCGGGATCCCTTGCAGGACTTGTTCCATCGCCCTCTGCCAAATAGCCGGGGCTGATGCTACCCCGAATACCAGTCGATTGTACTGGTAAAGGCCTTTGTGAGTGTTTATCGTGAGGTATTTCCTAGATGCTTGTTCCACCTCCATTTGTAGATACGCTTGGGCCAGATCAATCTTCATAAAGCGTTTCCCTCCAGATAGTGAGGCGAAAATATCTTCTAAAGATTTGCGGGTTAGGTTGATTGGCTATGATAAATTGACCCTTAGTGTTAGGGGGATTAAATACGTGGGGTTACGGGGATAGGGTGGGATATGTGTTGGTGCAGGGGTTACGGGGATTGGGTGGGGTATGTGTCGATGCAGGCTCGATGGGCCGAAATGGCCTCTATCTGCACTGTGGGGTTTCTGTGATTCTTCTGTGATATCCGTGGAAGTGGATATTGTACTGTGTGCAGGACTGGGTTCACAGTTACCTTGAAGTCCCCACAGATGCGAACCTTCTTCGGCTCCCCAGGCGTGCTGCTCAATGATTTCTTCATTGCAAGAACGATGGGTGTGGCCCACTCGCTCCAGTCCACCTTGGACAGCACACCCGAACGCTCCAGACTCTCCAGTTCTGCTTCAATGGCTGGGCAGATCGCGTACGGCACCGGTCTGGCCTTAAAATTTTTTGGGTTTGCGTTTTCTTCGATTTTTATCATTGCCTTTACTCCTTTTAGAGTCCCAAGTCCTTGTTGGAACACCTCTTTCACGTCAGTTAGAATTTGTGACAGTCGTCCAGGTGTGACGTCATCATCCTTTTTGTCAGTCACAGTTAGCGCCTGAATGGAATGCCAACCCAATTGTATTTTTCAGATCCATTCATGTCCCAATAATGGTGGTCCTCCATCTTGTAGTATATATGGATACAGTTTCTGTGTTTCCTTGCCGTTGTATTTAACTGGCACCCTTATTTTTCCTCTGGGGTAGACTTTTTGCCCCATGTATGTCTTCAATACAATGGACGTGTCCTTTAAGGGTATGTGTGAGAATAGCCGCTCATAGTCTCATCGATTCATGACAGTTAGGGCTGATCCGGTATCCAATTCCATCTTTACTTGGGACCCTGCTATCATGAGGGTGACCCAAATGGTTCCTTTGTGATCATGTTGTGTAACTTTAGACAACTTAGTCTCCTGCTCCCGGAGTCATTATCACTCTCCTGATCTTCCGAACTACTGTCTGTCATTTTTTTTACTTTCTTGTACTTTTCCTTAGTAGTTCTTGTAGTGTTGGTTTTCTTTCCCGACCTGCAGACTCTTGCTATATGTCCCGTTTTCCCACATTGCCTGCATACTTTGTCTTTAAAGCAGCAGTCCTTCTGATCATGGGTTGTTCTGCCACAGCGACAGCACTTTTCAAATCCACACACTATTTCGTTAGCGCTGTATTCTTGTGGTTTCTGTTGTATTTCCGCAGCTCCCCGTGCTGCTGCTTCGTAGGATACTGCCACGCTGAAAGCCTGTTCTAGTGTCAGGTCCTTTTCCAAAATTAGACATTTCTGGGTTCCTTCACTCTGGAGCCCGCAGACAAACTTATCCCGTAAGGTGTCTGCCAGTCCTGCTCCGAACTGGCAGTGCTTCGATAACTTGTGTAGTTCCGTAAGATAGTCAGTGTGCTGCCTTTCTTTAGGAATTTATGTTAGTTTTCCAGTTAATTCAGGGGTTTGAGTAATTTGGGTCGATTCCCATTGTGTGCCGCCACCTAGTGGATATTTGGTACCTAGCAACTGCAGTAAAACGCAGTAAAGTGCAGTAAAGCACAGTAAAGTGCCGTAAAGTAAACTACTGTATATCACAGACCAGTAGCCACACATGGTCTGGGAAGTTATATTGTTGCCACGCTTCAGCCTTGGACACTATTTGTCTGTAAGTACTTGAGAATGTTATAGATGATTAGTGTACACTATATTTTGCAGAAAATGTTTAGTATGTAACTTTTCTTTGTAAGAAAACTTACACAGCTAGCCGTGAAGTGCTCGCTCTCTGTCTAGCTGGTTAACTAGTAGCTGTATTTTGATGCACTATGTACAGGGCTAATTTAAAGAGAATGCCTTCCAGTTTGCTAAATGTATATTCACAGTAAGCTGTGTTTCCACGTGTTTGGTAAGTTACATGCCAAATGTTCTGTGTTGCTCAGGCACACCTAAATTTGTGTATGCATATCAGTTATGTGCTTGTATACTAATGTGTCCTTCCATTTCTGCATTGTATTTCAGTTTCACAACAAGAATCTTTCAGTAAAGTTTACAAGAAAAGTCAAGCCTTGTGATTTTTATGGGAAGATATCAAGTTGTTAGCTACCTGTCTAGCTCTGCATAGGAACGCGCTGCAAGGGCAGAATAGTCAGCATTTTTCTCATCTGTGCTGGTTTCTTTTATGGATCTTGACTCTTTCTGCTATCAGCAGTGGTGTAGGGTTTAGGTGTTCCTGTAAGATATTAACAATCTCTTCAAAACTTTTCTCCATTGGTTTAGCTGGGGTAATTAAATTCCGCAATAGGCCATACGTTCTCGCGCCCATTAAATTTAATAATACCGATGCCTTCTTTCCATTGGCCACCTCATTGGCATTACAGTACACTTCAATTCTTTCCACATACGTGGTCCAGTCTTCTACCTCGTTGTCGAAAGCAGTGATACTGCCACTATTCGGCATCTTGGGTGATTTAAAATGGCGCCTCCCGCGCTATTTCTTCTTCCCCAATGGAATAAAATGGCGCCTCCCGCGCTTTTCCTTCTTCCCCTTGCTGCCACGCTGCTCCTAGCATTCTACAGGGTAATGGCGGCGACCCACGGCTTCAGCGCGTCTCACTTTTCCTTCCCCTCGTTTATTTTCTCTCCGCTGCCCCGTTCTTGAGCACCGACCATGCCCTGTGCGCTCCACCCTCTCTCTCTCTCTTTCCTCCCGACAACGCTGCGTGGCCCCTTTGCAGAGCCGCTTGATCGAGCTCGAGCCCGCCGCAGTCCGGAAGGGTCAGCGCACTACCTGCTACCAGCACGATTTGCTGGAACACCTTGACTGGGGAGCCAAGCCCAGCTCTCCACAGCCTCTCCCGCAATTCTCCGAACTCCGATGGATCCTTGGGCGGTTGCCCGCGGTCGACGCCCGTTGCTCTGACTTCGACCTCCAAGAAACTTCTTCTCAGGGAAAGATCCCCGTGAGGTGATGCAGTACTGCAGGTGAGTTCGAACCTGCTCATCGCCACTGTAGAGTCCGCGCCTTAATAATACACGGACTGCGGGAGAACAATAAAACAGGTATTTACTGAACAGAGAGTAAACGTCAGACTGAAGTACAGAAGCCTGCTAGGGCTTTTTATACAGGTGTGGTCACTGTCGGTACTGCAGTATAAAATCAGTTCTCTTAAAGGTACATACACAACAAATACGAGATCTGCTTCTGGAAAAACTTGCATTTGTAGCGATTAGCTCGGAGCCCATATTCCTTCAATCTATTGAGCACCTGCTCCAGGTTGGCGAGGTGATCACTGTCATTTTCGCCCATGACCAGGATGTCATCCAAATAACACTGGGTCCCTGGAGTCCCCTGCAGGACTTGATCCATTGCCCTTTGCCAAATAGCCGGGGCTGATGCTACCCCGAACACCAGCTGGTTGTATTGGTAGAGACCTTTATGAGTGTTGATCGTGAGGTACTGTTTCGAGGCTTCTTCTACCTCCATTTGCAGGTACGCCTGGGCCAGATCAATCTTAGTGAAGCGTTTCCCTCCAGATAGTGAGGCAAAAATATCTTCAATCCGCGGAAGCGGATATTGTACAGTGTGAAGGACTGGGTTCACTGTCACCTTAAAGTCCCCACAGATGCAAACCTTCTTTGATTCCCCAGGCGTATTACTCAACGACCTCTTCATTACAGGAACGATGGGTGTAGCCCACTCACTCCAGTCCACTTTGGACAGTACTCCTGAATGTTCCAACCCTTCCAGCTCTGCTTCGACAGCTGGGCGGATCGCATAAGGTACCGGTCTGGCCTTAAAAAAACTTTGGGTTTGCATTTTCCTCTATTTTGATCGTCGCTGTTATGCCTTTTAGTGTTCCGAGTTCCTCCTAGAACACTTCTTGTGCGTCAGTTAGCATTTTTGACAGTCGTCCAAGTGTGACGTCGTCATCATTTTTGGCATCTACAGTCAGTGCTTGTATGGAATGCCAATCTAGCTGTAACTTCCGGATCCATTCACGTCCTAGTAGTGGTGGTCCTCCATCTGGCAATACATATAGGTCCATTTTTGGTGTTTCCTTGCTGTTATATATAACGTTCACCCTTATTTTTCCTTTGGGGTAGACTTTTTGCCCCGTGTACGTCTTCAAGATGATCTCTGTATCTCTCAAGGGTACATGTGAGAATAGCCGCTTGTAGTCCCTTCGGTTTATGACTGTTAGGGCTGATCCTGTGTCCAATTCCATTTTCACTTGGACTCCGGCTATCTTGAGCGTGACCCAGATAGTTTGGTGATCCTCCATTTTGATCACATTATGTAGTTTCAGACAACCCAGCGCCTTGCTTCCAGAGTCTGTATCACTTTTCTGTTCGTCTGAACTACTCTCCGACACCTTATGTACCTTCTTGTACTTCTCCTGTGGAGATTTCTTGCTGCTGGTTTTCTTTTCTGACCTGCAGACTATTGCTATGTGTCCTACTTTTCCACACTGTCTGCACACCTGGTCCTTGAACCAGTAATCCTTATGGTCGTGTGTTGTTCTGCCGCAGCGATAGCACTTCACTGTTCCGTATGACATTTCATTTGTGCCATATTCTTGCGGTCTCCGTTGTATCTCTGCCACGCCCCGTGCTGCTGCTTTGTGTGATACTGCCATGCTGAAAGCCTTGTCCAGCGTAAGATCCTTTTCTGATAGAAGCCGTTTCTGGGTTCCTTCACTTTGAAGCCGACACACAAACATGTCCCTTAAAGTATCTGCTAGTCCCGTTCCAAACTGGCAGTGTTTCGGTAGCTTGCGCAGTTCCGTTAAATACTCAGCATTACTTTCATCTTTATGCTGGTTCCTTTTGTGAAACTTAAATCTTTCTGCTATCAGCAGCAGTGTGGGGTTTAATTGGTCCTGTAGGATTGACACTATGTTTTCAACATTCTTTTTCACTGGCTTCTCTGGGGTTACTAGGTTTCGCAGTAAGCCATACGTTTTTGCACCCATTGAATTCAATAATACCAGCAGTTTCCTGTCATCTGGCACTTCATTCGCCTTGCAGTACACTTCTATGCGTTCGACATATGTCGTCCAATCTTTGACTTCATTGTCGAACGCTGTGACACTGCCACTCTTCGGCATCCCTGGGTGTGGTTAGACTGGCTCAAAATGGCGTCTCCTGCACTCTCCCTTCTTCTCCACTGCCGCTGCTCGGCCCTTGAGCACCGGCTGCGCTCTGCGCATTTTCCTGCGCACCTCTCTCTCTCGTTGACGCTGCTCGGCCCTTGAACACCGGCTGCGCTCTGCTCTCTCTCATTGACGCCGCTCGGTCCTGAACACCAGCTGCGCCCTGTGCGCTCTACCCTCTCTCTTCTCCCGTCGACGCCGCTCGGCCTTTTTCTGTGCCGTCGGTCGGCTCTAGCCGCCGCTGTCCGGGGAGGGTCTGCACCGTACCTGTTGCCAGCCCGTTTCGCTGGACCACCATGACTGGAGAACCAAGCCCAGCTCTCAACAGCCTCCCCTGCGATGCTCAAGTCTCCGCTGGATGGTCGACGCCCGTGCTTCTGGACTCGGCCTTCTTCTTTCACTGTTCTCCAGGAGCAAATCCCTGGGAGGTGATGCAGAGTTGCAGGTAGGTTTGAATCTTCTCATCGCCAATGTTAGATCCGTGTATCTTGATGTTGTATGTCCTTCAATAACTAGACAAGAGACTGCAGGGAACAATCAACAGGTGTTTACTGGATGAGGGTTACTCTAAAACTAACTGTACAGATCCCTACTCAGGGTTTATATACAGGTGTGGTCACTGCCGGTACTACAGTATACAGGAGCTGTAAAAAGTAGTTCTACCCTTAAAGGTACATACACTACAGATGCGCACTCGAAATGGCCTGAAGTCATCAAAATGTCCTCCACCACCACGGAGAAAACTATTGCAGTCCTGCGGACCATTTTTGCCAGGAATGGCTTGCCAGAACAGATTTGCTCCGACAACGGACCACAGTTTGTGTCCGAAGAGTTCCGGAGGTTCTTGAAAAAGAATGGGGTAAGGCATTACACATCCACCCCGTATCATCCAGCCACAAATGGATTGGCTGAGAGGTTCGTACAAACCTTTAAGAAGGCAATAAAGGCTATGTACAATGACAACATTCCGCTGCAGCACAAGGTGGACAATTTCCTGTTCGCCTTCCGGAATGCGACACATGCAGTCACCAACCAGGCCCCAGCCATGATGTTCTTTAACCGAAGGTTAAGATCTCGCCTGGATTTGCTCAGACCAAACGTACGAAGAGATGTTGAGAGTAAGCAATTCCAGCATATCCATGAGAAGCCAACGAGGAGCTTCAATGTAGGGCAACCAGTCTTGGCCCGCGACTACCGAACAGAAAAATGGCAGCCAGGGACGATATGCACACAGCAGGGCCCACTAATGTACACAGTGGATGTTGGGGAGAGCATCGTGAGACGCCATGCTGACCAGATCCTAGAGTCACAGGAACAAGTCAACCCCATGCCTCACTCATACGTACCTGGTGATGAACCCGACATACAGGTCGCATCTACCCCAGAAACAGTAGCATCGGAAGCTGATGAACCAACCGACGACAGGGGGCCAGAATCGCCTCCGCACCAAGAGCAAGACACTCAGGAAAGGAGCTATCCAGAAAGGATCAGGAAGCCTCCCCAAAGGCTGAATATATAAATAGGCTATTTTCAGCTAATGTTGCATGTTAAAAGTGTTAATTGTAATTAGTTTGATATTTAATTGTTAAATGAGTGATATGGTACTGTTAATCTAAAAGGGGAGGAATTGTAATGTATATACCTTTAAGGAGGGAGCTATTTTTTACAGCTCATGTATACTGTAGTACTGGCAGTGACCACACCTGTATATAGCGCTGAGTAGTAATCTGTACAGATCAGTTGCAGTGTGAGCCACGTTGAGTAAACACCTGTTGTACCGTTCTCCTGCAGTCTGTGTCTTATTATACACGGACATAACACTAACCACTCGCTGCATAAAAAAGTTTTTCCTCATGTCGCCTTTGGTTCTTCTGCCAATCACCTTAAATCTGTGTCCTCTGGTTCTCGACGCTTCCGCCTATGGGAAGTTTCTCTCTATCTACTCTGTCCAGACCCCTCATGATTATGAACACCTCTTTCAGATCTCTCAACCTTCTCCGCTCGAAGGAGAACAATCCCAGCTTCTCCAGTCTATCCACGTAACTGAAGTCCCTCATCCCTGGAACCATTCTCGTAAACCTTTTCTGCTCCTTCTCTAAAGCCATCACATCCTTCCTAAAGTGTGAAGCCCAGAATTGGACTCAATACTCCAGCTGAGGCTGAACCAGTGTTTTATAAAGGTTCATCATAATTTCCTTGCTATGCCTCTATTTATGAAGCCCAGGATCCCGTATGCTTTTTTAACCGCTTCCTCAACCTGCCCTGCCACCTTCAACAATTTGTGCACATATACACCCAGGTCTCTGTTCATGCACCCCCTTTAGAATTGTACCCTTTAGTTTATATTGCTTCTCCTCGTTCTTCCTACCAAAATGTATCACTTCACACTTTTCTGCTTTAAATTTCATCTGCCACGTGTCCGCCCATTCCACCAGCCTGTCTATGTCTTCCTGAAGTCTATCACTCTCCTCCTCACTGCTCACTATACTTCCAAGTTTTGTGTCATCTAGTAAAGACTAAAAATCACCCTCATGGCATCAAAGGTAAAACAGTGGCACAGATCAGGGAATGAGTGAAGGATGGGAAGCAGTGAGTAGGAGAAAATGGATATTGTTTTTAGATTGCTGCACAGAAGGAGGCCATTCAGCCCATCGTGCCTGTGACAGAGCTATCCAATTAGTCCCACTCCCCCGCTCTTTCCCCATTGCCCTGCAAATTTTTCCCCTTCAAGTATTTATCCAATTCCCCTTTTGTAAGTCACTATTGAATCTGCTTCCACCGCCCTTTCAGTCAGTGCGTTCCAGATCACAACAACTTAGAAGTAGCAAGTGGTACGCCCCAGGGACCTCTGTTGGGGTCTCTTTTGTGCTCCATATGTATTGCTGATTAGGGTGTTAGCATGAAGGGACCAACATCAAAATTTGGCGGAAATGTGGCGCATCTGATTCGGTGGAGCCTAAAACTGGCGCCTGCCCCATTCCAGCGGTGCTTTTTAGGTTAAAATCGGGACTTATAGATGTCTGGAATTTTTACGCCGACACCACCGACAGGTTCCATGCACAGCAGGCGACTTATCAGAAAATGGCAGGCGCTTCGCTGAGGATTTACGCCAACGGAGGGCAAAGGGCGGGCGGTGCAGCCGCGATTCTCCAGTGGGCGGCCTGCTTCCGAGTCCGAGGCCCTGCTTGGTGTGTGGGACCGGGGAAGAGTCCAGCCAAACGGTCTAAGGGATGGAACGGACGCGTACCGGCCGCATTTTTGATTGTGATCACAGTGTGAAGTAGCACATTCTGGGGGAAAGGACAGAGAACGGAAATATGGCCTAAACGGTAAACTGCTCACCAGAGCGGGGGAACCACAAAGACCTAGGGGGAGCTTGTCAACCTGGTGCTGCGATCGGCCTCCCATTATAGAATCCACCGAGCCTCAATGAAAACTGGGGGGGGGGGGGGGTGGAGATTCTAAAGTGGGCAACCAATCTGGAATGCCAGTTTTATGCCCAGCTGGCATGTTAAAAATCTACCCACTTAGTGCACAGAAAGATAGAATAATAGAAACCTACAACACAAGGTCATTCGGCCCGCCGTGCCTGTGCCGGCTCTTTGACCGAGCAGTCGTGCTTAATCCCACATTCCCCACTTTTTGTCTGTAACTTTGTAAGTTCCTTATCCTCAAGTCCCTGTCCGATTCCCTTTTAAAATTATGTATGGAATCAGCTTCCACCACTTTTTCAGGTAGAGCATTCCAAATCCCGACAACTCGCTGAGTGAAAAAAATCTCTCTTCATCTCCCCTCGAGATCTTTTGTCAATTATTATAAATCAGTGACCTCTGGTTATTGGCCCACTCGCCAGAGGGATTAGTAATCCTTTGTCTACTCTATCACAAACCTCCCATCATCTGGAAAACCTCTATTAGGTCACCCATTAAACTTCTCTGTTCCAAGGAGGACAGCCCTAACTTTTCCAGTGGTGAACTTTGACTTTTAGCGCCGGGTAAAGTGAAACTACACCCCATAGATCTTTACAAGCTGGAGTGCAAGTGGGAAGAGGCATAAAATGGGCTTCTGGGGTTTATATATGAGGTTACTGTACACAACAGCAAGGAACTGGCGATGAATCTGGAGTACTGTGTGCAGTTTTGGACACCCCATTCTCGAAAGGTTAAGGGGAGAGCGTAATAACCCACCCGGCAGGGAACTGACGGGATCAGATTCCCACCTGAAGCTGCACAGGCCAGAAGGGGCCAGCGCTTGGAAGTGGCTTGAGAGCACCTTGCTGCACATCAGGGGGCCATGGGGACCCGTATCTGCACTGGCAGTCCTACTCAGAACTTCCATGAAGGTCTGGTTTCTCTGTTCAATAGATGACCATCGCTCCTCTAGAGATGTCATTCTATTATGAACACTCACCATGTTTTCTGCACTCTGGCGACTTATCTCCTCCATGGAGGTTGCCATCCTTTCCATGGTGATGCGTTCATGCACCAATGACTCCACAAAGGCTCTACTCATGTTCGCTATGGACTCATCCAATCACTCCACACTCGCATCGACCCTGGAGACAAAACCTGCCAGAGACTCCTGCATCTGTTGCTGGAGTTCCAGCACTGCTGATCTTATGGATGGACCTAGAGGCAGAGGGTCAACATGCAGCTGAACGGAGCTGGCAGAGTCCTGCGCCCTCCGACTAGCACTCTCCACTGCTGTCCCTGTCTCCACAATCTGCTGATGCTCACTTGTGAACTGTGATACACCAGGTGACAACACTACTCTATGTCCCGAAGGTCTCACTGAGGTGTGAGTGTCTGCGCTGGTGCTGGGTGTGCTGAATTCTGCTGACGCTGTGCCCTCAGAGGTTGCAGCTTCCTCTGAGGAGTCTGACTGCTCAGGCTCTTCCTCCTGGCTAGTGGGGATGGTTGCTTGCGATGGTCCTGTGGGGGAGTAAAGGAAAGAGTCAGAGATGTGATGCCAAGGTTACATGCACATTGCGTATTGCAGATGATCATAAGTCCATCTGTTAGAGTTTCAGAATCATTATCAGCGACCCATGCAATGTCATTGAGAGAGATGGAAAACTATTCTGTCACCAGCTTGCTGTGATGCACCCGTCTGTCCGTCCCCCACTTGCGCATCTTCCGCCACTCCTACGATCTCCAGGACCGCATCCTCCCAGGGGGTGAGGTGTGCTAGTGAGGGTGGCCCTCCTCCTGTCCTCGCTCTTTCTCGCTTATTGTGAACTCTCTTTTCCTGCAATGAGGGAGGCAAGTGGAGGTTGAGTGAGAATGAAGGAGTAAGTGTAGAGATTAGATACTTAGAAGGAGACAAAGATGGAGTGAGGTGGCAAGACCAAGGGCCCTCCCTGTGTGTTGTCAGTTGTGTTCAAAGCATCAGAGTGATAGGGAGTGTGAGGGCTGCATAGCCGAATAGTTATGTGAATGTGACCATAGAGAGAAAGGGAATGAATAAGGGTGCATGGATGTCAGTCTCAAGTGGGATGTGGAGGAAGAGATTGCTAAAGCTGAGTGCTGGTGAGGAAAGGCAATGGGGATCAGATTGAGGGTGATGGGAAATCCATACTCACTTTTCCAGTGCGCAGAAGGTCATGAAATCTCTTCCTGCACTGAATCCAGGTTCTGCAGGGTACTGATAATGAGTTGACCTCCTCTGCCACCTGGATCCACACAGCCTTGGTCTGCTTGGGAGGCTTCTTCCTCCCTGAAGAAGGGAAGAGCACCACTTTATGAGCTCTTGCTCCCTCAACTAAAGCCTGCAGGGCCACATCATCAAACCTGGGAGCAGACCTAGGTCTCTCGCTGGTCATTCTGCCTCCAGGTCCCTCTAGCATGAAAGGGCAAAAGGTTGGCAGTCTGCAGAAGAAGCAAGGCTTGTTGCAGCAGCAATGATGATGTCATCGGAGGGGACTTTCAGTCATGAAAAATCCCTTTGCAAAGGCTTCCCACACGTTGGAAATCAATTGGCCAATTGAGTTAAAATTGCATCAATCTCCCACGTCCATTTAGATTCGTGTGGGAAACACGAAATTCGGGGAACCCGACAATAGCCCGCACCGGAGTTAAAATCACCCTCTTAAAGTTTCAGTCACATTTCAGGCCTTTCCACCATCTACAAGGCACAAGTCAGGAGTGTGATGGAATACTCTCCACTTGCCTGGATGAGTGCAGCTCCAACAACATGCAGGAAGCTCGACACCATCCAGGACAAAGCAGCCCGCTTGATTGGCACCCCATCCACCACCTTAAACATTCCCTCCCTCCACCACCGGCGCACCGTGGCTGCAGTGTGTACCATCTACAAGATGCACTGCAGCAACTCGCCAAGGCTTCTTCGACAGCACCTCCCAAACCCGCGACCTCGTCCACCTGGAAGGACAAAGGCAGCAGGCGCATGGGAACACCACCACCTCCAAGTTCCCCTCCAAGTCACACACCATCCTGACTTGGAAGTATATCGGCCTTTCCATCATCGTCGCTGAGTCAAAATCCTGGAACTCCCTCCCTAACAGCACTGTGGGAGTACCTTCACCATACGGACTGCAGCGGTTCAAGAAGGTGGCTCACCACCACCTTCTCAAGGGAAATTAGGGATGGGCAATAAATGCTGGCCTTGCCAGCGACACCCACGTGCCATAAATAATTTTTAAAATCACATGAGCTGAGTGCGATACTGTGACTGCCTGTGTAGCTTTTAAAGGGACGGAATCAATTAGTTCCATGCTGATGGCTAAAGGCAGTCACTTGGGTACAGCCCCTTTAAGTGATGCTGATGTGCATTTGTGGGTTTTTTTCTCTCAGTGAGTCCCTCCCCCTCGGTCCATTTTACACCAGTCAAATGTTCTTTGAGTAAATTCAAACTCGTATAAAAACTTCCCTCTCAGTGGGCAAAAGGCGGAATCAGGTGCTACCGTTACTTGTTAGCCTGGGGCCCAGTTCAAGCTCCTGATTTGAGTCATCCCTGTACCGAGCGCAGTCATTCTGACACGGTAAGAAATCCTTACGTTATGAGTGTGTTCAGAAAAGTATTAATCTCAAGCCATTTCTAGTCAACCAATACAGTCCTGATGTGTGTCTTCTGCTTATCTGCTTTGGTTTCCTATTTTACTCCCTATGGGTGTGCGGGTGTTTATTTTAAGCATTCATATTTACATTTCTCACTCTAGCTCAATCTTCCCTTAATAGCCTCATTCTCCTCTCTACATCCTCAGTGTTGAGATCTATTGCACTTGTTTCCTACTTTAACTCTTTGCAAAATGTACAACGTCTACCTCCCTCATTTTGCCCTTTCGTCCTATAATGTACAGGCTTTTAAACCAAACTGGTATTAACTAAGCACCTTTTTTTTTTGCTTTACCTCAGCTTCTCTCCTAGATGTTTCAACTTCCTGAACAATGGGCCTTGATGGTTTTAAATCTATGACCTCTGGTTACTGACCTGCTCACCAGAGGGAATTGTGTTTCTCTATCTACTCTAGCAAAACTCCCCATCATCTGGAAAACCTCTATTAGGTCACCTCTTAAATTACCTGGACCTTGATTGATAGGTTTTTGTTGGGTAAGGATATGGAACCAAGGCGGGTAAATGGAGTTAAGATACAGATGAGCCATGATCGAATTGAATGGCGGAGCAGGCTCGAGGGGCTGAATGGCCTCCTCATGTTCCTATGACCCCCCCCCACCCCCACCCACTTACCCACTTATCCAGGTTCGTTAATAAAATTAAGACACTTAAAGGAACTGTTGACACGTCTTTGGATTTGCTGCCGGATCGATAGCTTATTTTTTTGCTTCTACAACCAATTGCACACAATTTTTTTTAAAGTACAAATTGTCTTTAAAACTGATTGACGCCAGTCCTGATCACTTTGTGACGGACAGACTCAGCAGGCTGCAGGTGTGGAGAGAGACAGAGCGGAAAGGCGCAGAGAATAAAGAGAGAAATAAAGAGAAAAAGAAACAAGGAGAAAATCAGGAAAGGATAAAAACAGAGGATAGAGTACATAAGGAGAAACTGTTTCCAGTGGCAGGAACCAGAGCACCCAGATTTAAGATAATTGGCAAAGGAACCAGAGGTGGAGATGACTCAGATGAGGAGGAATTTTTTTTACACAGCGAGTCTTTGTGATCGGGAATGCACTGCCCGAAAGGGTGGTGGAAGCAGATTCAATAGTCACTTTCAAAAGGGAATGAGAGAAATACCTAAAAAGGAAACATTTACAGGGCTATGGGGAAAGAGCAGCAGCAGTGGGGTTAATTGGAGAGCTCTTCCAAAGAGCCGGCACAGGCACGATGGGCCGAATGGCCTCCTACTGTGATGTTTGTTTCTCTGACTCTAGGAGAGAGAGATAGAGAGAGTGAGAGCTGGCTCAAAGAGGTCGGAAGGCCCCCATTAAAAGCTTCTGTGCTGGTCTGCACCCACCCTGGACTCTGGTGGGCCAACATTGAAGGAGTTGGCTCTTATTCTAGGGGGGCTCCAGGCCATGCATTCTGCTGGGAAGTTCAGAAACCTAGATGTAAACTAGTACAATCCTGGTACAGCATAGTTCACAAGACAGCGGTTCCCAATTATAGTCAGACAAGTGGAACCGCGGTGCAGACTCCCCGTCCCATCCATCACTGTGTAGCAGCTGGAGGAAGTGCCTGAATTAGGAGGGCTGGTTGCTGATTCTTTTTGATGAAGCTTCAAAAATAACTTCAAAATAGGTTCTCATCGCTTCATTAGTCAGCAGCGTGGGCTAGATTTTCGACTTGCCACCTGGGCATAAAGCTGGTACTCCAATGGAAATGAACATCTGGCAGTGCCTACAATGGGTTTGTAATCCACAATGCCAGTTTCATGGCTAGCCGGCAAGTTGAAAATCTACCCTATTAGTATCAGTGGCTCGGAATGTGTAGGCAGTTCTTATTTTAATCTGCGAGGGTCACTAGAGTCAGTTGCCTGAATTTTGCAGTCAGCAGTAAAGGAACGGTGCTCGCCTTTCACCTCGCTCACAGCTGCCCGTAGACTTTTCGTGGGCTTTTGAGTGGCGACTTGCTGTCATCGGGCATCTGATCCAGTGCGGTGCCCTCTACAGGGGATTTGTGGTGTGTGTGAACAGGAAAAGCAACAGCGTGTCTCTTCACCCAATCGGATTGAAGAATCCTCACTGAGACACGCAGATCTGATTTTACTTACCGAGGTGAGTTGGGGGCGGGACTGCTGTCATCCGGATTCTAGTCCCGCCCTCAGCGATGTCCGACTCACAGATGTTATTTTCCCCTGATTGGCCTTGTTAACTAAGGGAAAGCCGATGTCAGATGACCAGTTTTCTTAAAAGGGACATGAAACATTTATTTTTGACAGATAATTTGACAACGTTTGACAGCATTGAGGTGCTATCAAACACTGACAATCACTGTACAAAGGTGAGCCCCTGCACCCAGGCTCTCCAATGACTCTCTCCTTCGGATAAAACAGATGGCAGTTGCAGGTGAGGGTACAGAAGCGATCTGTCACTTCTTCCAATGAGGTGAGGCCACACAAACACTTCAAAGCTTGTCACCTGCAGAAAAATCTAAACACATTAAAACTGACTTGCCCAACATTTCCTTACCTCTTATACTCACCAGTGTCCCATTTCATCCTTCACACCACTTCTGCAGCTGTCATCTATACACAAACATTACAACAGACCCACAGCACGCCTCACTTACCCTGGCAGGGTTCCCCGACATCGGGAAGCCCGCAGCAGAGGTCGCAATTAGGAAAAAGCCTCTTAACTGTTAAGTGGCTATAATTCTCTTCCCGGCACTAGGAGTTGGGTCCCTGTACAAATTGGGGACCCGACTCCCAGGAAGATTGGTTGGAGGCAAGTTGGGAGCGGGTTTGGGACCCGCTCCCATTCTTTTTGATTTTCCCAGCAGTCCTGCCTCCACCCCACCTCCTCAGGGCTGGTAAAATCCAGCCCGCAGAGTCTAAACCAGGAAGTGTCAGTTAGAATATTTCATTCATTGTAAAATCATGTACAGAAAGTAAAATAGAGGGAGGGAAAGAAATATGGGATTACAAGCAAGCGATAAAAGGGACAGAAAGAAAAAGTAAAAAAAAAGTTTTATTTTCATGTTTTTAAATCTCCAACAATAATTAAATTCTGAAGGAATGAGACTCCAAACTTGTAAAATTAAATTCTCAGTCCCAGAGAGGTTCTTTGGTAGTAATTAAGGCTTATCACACTGTTAAAAATTCACTTACACCTGAATGCACCAGCCCTAACTTTTTCTGCCCAGTTTAGTGGGGAACTAATGGGTAAGTACAGCAACTTCATGCACTTACATGGATTTAAATGCCGAGTCTCTCGGTGAGCCACTGTTATAGCCTGTGGAGGAGCAGGATAACTCAGACAGCAACTTGTGGATTTCCGCGTTTAACTGCGCGTGCGCAGATTCCAGAGGTTGCTATCCAATTTACTCCGTAATAACGGTGAGCGCAGATAGCCTCACCATTATTCTCAGTGCAAAATCCAAGCCATTGTGCTGCTGATTGCCTTGCCTTGCTGTTTAATTGGTAAAAGATCTTTTGATGACATTCCAGAAAAGCTAGAAGATGGAGAGAGCGAGAAACAGAGAGATAACAGGGAAACAAACAGTTGGGGCAAATTGTAATTTTGGTTGGTGGGCAAAGAGCGGGCGACAGCGACTCGCCCGCCCGTTTCGAACCTCGCCTGATTTTTTTTTCCACAATGTACAAAAGTGCTGGGCGAGGTGTAGAAAGGCCGGTCCATTCGCTATCACTCTCATCATCTGGCGATAAAAGTTACAATTAGCCCCAAGTGACACAGTGTGGAAGTGGAAGAGAGACAGAGAGAGGAAGTGAGAAAGAAAACTAGAATGAGAGAGTGACAGAAAGAGAGAGAGAGAGAGAGAAAGAGAACGGGGGAGGAGACTGCAACAGAAGGACAGATTCAGAGAAAGAGAGAGAAAACGCAGATAGAGACAGAGGGGGGAAATTTTAGCCGAATCCGCACGGCGGAACCACGGCTGGTTCAGATCGGACGCCTGTTATCTATCTCGCCCGATTGTATTCTCTATTTCAGTCAGTGGAGGGGAGGGGGGAGGGGAGAGGAGAGGGGAGGGGAGAGGGAGGGGAGGGGAGAGGGGGGGTGGTTAGAATCGTGCAGGGTGTTAAACGGGTGTCTGCCCCATTTCCCGGTTGGACTAAAATTACCCCCAGCAACAGGAATTGCGAAAGAAAGCAGAAAATGACAGCAAGAAAAGAGAACGGAGAAAAGGAACAGGGGCAGAGAGGGGCAGAGAAAGACAAGAGGACGTAAGAGAGAAAGCACAGCACCAAAGAACAGAGAGAGATACAGACCGAGAGAAAACAGGAAGAAGGTGACAAACCAATTCACAGAGAGAAAAGAGGGAAAGATAGAAAAACATGAAAAGGAGTTAAACAGACTGATGTGAGCTTGGACGACAGCTGAATTTAAATGACTTATCACCTGTGTTACAATAGCAGATCAAGGAATATCGTACTAACACAGTTGGGAGTAATTTCGCCCTGACAGGCCAGGCGGGAATCCCACAGGACCGGGTGGAACACCGGCTTTACACCCCCGCCCGATATTGACTTCAACGGGGAGTGAAATCGGGGGGGGGGGAACCAGCGTCGCACCCGATCCCCGTCAGCTTCCCGATGGGCGGGTGAGGTTAAAATTGCCCTCATATTAAATATTCATCCATTAATATTATTATACATCATAGGAAAAAGGGAGAGAAATAAAGCGAGCAAGAGGCAAAAAACATGGAACGAGTGAGATAGACAAGAGTAGAAAGGGAGAGACCAGCAGGTTCACAAAAGAAAACGTGGAGCATTTGACGAAATGCCCAGCAGAAAATGTGACTCGCAATCATAAATTTGCCTTGACATCTTGTTCATTGAAAGCAGGCCCACCGAGCGTCAGAGCGCAGTGCGAGGAGCACCTGGGTCACCATGTCCTCCAGGATCCTGGCCGAGGGTCTGACCAGCGAGGTGACCTGCCCCATCTGCCTGAACTTCTACCGGGACCCGGTGCGGCTGGAGTGCGAGCACAACTTCTGCCGCTCCTGCATCGGCGACTTCTGGGGGGAGCTGGAGTCGGGCTTCAGCTGCCCGCAGTGCCAGGAGACCTTCCCCCAGCTCCGGCTCAAGAGCAACCGCCTGCTGGCCAACATCGTGGAGAGGGTGCGCCAGCTGCGGCTGGACACCGCCGCCCCGGGGGAGCCGGGCCCCGTCCTCTGCTCCAGGCACGAAGAGAAGCTCAAGTTGTACTGCCAGGATGACCAGGAGGCCATCTGCGTGGTGTGCGGAGTCTCCAAGGAGCACAAAGACCACCGAATTGTTCCCATCCATGAAACAGTACAGTTCTGCCAAGTAAGAACTGTCCTTTTACATTATGTTGCTCTCCTTTTCTGATGCCACTTGCAAAGAGAGTGAGGCGGTCTGGTGTGGGTGACTCTCATCTCCCGTAATGCACTCAAGTGAAGCCTTTGCACATGGTCCCGGGCGAAGTGAGAGTAATTGTAACCTAACTCGCCCATCAGGAATCCCACGGGATTGGGCGTAACGCTGGTTTTACAGCCCGCCCGATATTACTCTCCGCTGACTTCAATGGGGAGTGAAATCGGGCGGGGTTTAAAACCAGCAGTCGCCCCCGATCACATCAGTTCCCTGACTGGTGGGTGAGGTTAAAATTGCCCCCATTGGTAGTCAGCTTGGGGGGTCATCTCAGCCTTGCCTGAGCCCCAAGTCCATATATATAGGGGTCGGAATTCATTGACCGCCTGCTATACGCCCTGCCCGATATTCAGCGCCAGTGATTTTACTGAAACTGAATATTGGGCAGGAGGTATGACAGGCGGCCTATGTCAGAATGGAACTTTTCCCCTTAGTGGATGGGTCAATAACCAGGGGGCATAGTTTCAAGGTAAGGGGCAGGAGGTTTAGAGGGGATTTGAGGAAAAACTTTTTCACCCAGAGGGTGGTTGGAATCTGGAACTCACTGCCTGAAAGGGTGGTAGAGGCAGGAACCCTCACAACATTCAAGAAGCATTTAGATGAGCACTTGAAACGCCATAGCGTACAAGGCTACGGACCAAGTGCTGGAAAACGGGATTAGAATAGACAGGGCTTGATGGCCGGCGTGGACACGATGGGCTGAAGGGCCTCTTTCTGTGCTGTATAACTCTATGACTCTAGTGGGTAGCACCCTCGCCTCTGAATCACAAGGTTGTGGGTTCAAGCTCGACTCCAGAGACTGGAGCACATAATCCAGTCTGACACTCCAGTGCAGTGCTGAGGGAGTGCTGCACTGTCGGAGGTGCCGTCTTTCGGATGAGATGTTAAACCGAGGCTCCGTCTGCTCTCTCAGGTGGATGTAAAAGATCCCGTGGCACTGTTTCAAAAAAGAGCAGGGGAGTGATCCCTGGTGTCCTGGGCCAATATTGATCCCTCAATCAACATCACTAAAAAAACAGATGATCTGGTCATTATCACACTGCTGTTTGTGGGACCTTGCAAAGTGAAATTGGCTGTCACGTTTCCTACATTACAACAGTGACTATACTTCAAGAAGTATTTCATTGGCTGTAATCTTCCTGTTCTGTACGGCTCATTCCCAAACAGTGAATTGAAGAACCAAACCATCAAGATTTTCCCCACGTTCCCCTTTCCACATTGTTTTTTTCCTCATCAAAGTAGAGGACATCAGTTTTCAGAATGGGAGCATCTTCCATTCATGGTAGCCATTATCATCATCAGGCAATCCCATGCAATGTATGGTCTGGGTTAGATACAGTGCAAAGGTCCATCTACACTGCACCACTAAACACTCCTAGGTGAGGATCCCAGTGGAGTGGGGGCAAAGTAAAGTTCTTTCCACATTGCTCCAATTTGACTGATGGCAGATACAGCAAAGCTCACTGTACACAGCCCCATCAAGCACTCCCACCACACGATAGGGACAAGGTGAGATAGCAACTACATAGTCCAATCAAAGACTCCCGAGGTTAAAGCATTCCCAGCTGACCGATAGCCTGGGTTGGATACAGAGTAAAGCTCTACCCCAACAATATGCAGCCACCCTGACTTCAGAAGACCTCCCCAGGGCAGCAGTGGGAGTTCACAAACCAGGGGCTGGGGCCTGGTCCAGGAACCCAAATGCTTTTAAAAAATTCATTCACGGGATGTGCGCATTGCTGGCAAGGCCAGCATTTATCGCCAAGCCCTAATTGCCCTTGAGGAGGTGGTGGTGAGACGCCTTCTTGAACCGCTGCAGTCCGTGTGGTGAAAGTGCTCCCACAGTGCTGTTAGGGAGGGAGTTCCAGGATTTTGACCCAGCGACGATGAAGGATCGGTGATATACTTCCAAGTCGGGATGGTGTGTGACTTGGAGGGGAAGTTGGAGGTGGTGGTGTTCCCATGCGTCTGCTGCCCTTGTCCTTCTAGGTGGTAGAGGTCGCGGGTTTGGGAGGTGCTGTTGAAGAAGCCTTGGCGAGTTGCTGCAGTGCATCTTGTAGATGGTACACGGTGCGCCGGTGGTGGAGGGAGTGAATGTTTAAGGTGGTGGGTGGGGTGCCAATCAAGCGGGCTACTTTGTCCTGGATGGTGTCGAGCTTCTTGAGTGTTGTTGGAGCTGCACTCACCCAGGCAAGCGGAGAGTGTTCCATCACTTAAAACAACCAGCACTGGGCTAAAAGATGTTTTCAGTGGCTGAGTTCCAGAGTTTCAAGCAATACTCTGAACAAGGCAAATAGTGACAACTTTCACAGCTGTACAGGAAACCCTTTAACCACCAATATCTGTGGTAAGCTGGGGGTTGGAGATCTCAGAGAAGGTTTAGAAGCAAACAGCAGACAGCGAATGAATAAGATGACCAGATCTCTGATCACTGTGAAAACCATGCAACCAAAGCAATGCCATTAAAACATGAGACATGGCCCATGGCGTCATTGACTAGAATTTCTGTTGTAGGAGAAGCTGAAGGAATCTTCGGTTGAACTAGCGACGCGAGTAGAAGCGATAAGCGGGATCGAGGCCAGCCAGGAAAAGAAGGCTCTGGAACTCAAGGTGATTATTCGAGTTTCTTTGTTGTACCCATGGGCACATTTATAAACTGAATCAAATCAATCCAGCTGAACTAGCAGAGGATTGGCAACGACCTTTTGTTTTAGTGCCTTGCTGCACTTTGACAAATTGTGTGCTCAGGTGAGGTCATCAGGGTCATCCGTCAAGTTCTGTCTGATAACGCTCCTGGGAAGCGCCTTGGGAACGGTTCACTACGTTAAAGGCATTGGCCCATAAGTTGAGGTCAGCGGCGAAACAAAGGGGTTCGTTCGCTGCTGGCCCCGAAATAAACTTCCCACGAAGATCTCGCGATCTTCTGTGGCGGCAAGTTCGGCTTTTCCGATGCGTGATTGCAATCAACCCAAGTTAACGGGGAATCCCGAACGTGAGCTACTGTCACGGCAACAGGCTGTCTAAGCAGCCAATCACAATGCAGAATTCTCACAGACAGCGAACCAGGAAGTGAATGAGCTCCTTTGAGTCTAACTTTTTTTAAATGTTAGAGCGAGCCAAACAAAGATTGCGGCTCTCACGTAGGGAAAAGGCAAACCTGAAATAAAGATGAACAAACTTTTTTTTTTTTTTTTAAATGTAAAATTTTTCATTTAACGTTTCTTAAAAATTGTAATTTTTATTAATATGGATAAATTTGACACTCCACAAAATTTAAATTCGTTTTTTTAGAGCTATAAACTTTGTTTAGCAGTCAATACGCAGTTAAAACCCCAGTTACACCTAATCCAAAAGGGTCGAACTTTTAATGGATCATTTAACAGCGATATTACAGCGGAAATGCCCACATTTTCGTCAGTTTCCATGATTTGACAGATTACCCTGATTACCGGCTATGGGTGGGCCCACAGCGCAGCCAGTGTCGGAGCAGTGAATGACTGACCGCAACATCAGGATTTCCATGGGTTAGGATGTGCATGTGTTACATCCTGAAGTTGCGGTCAGTTTCAAAGGGGTAATAACAGCGAACTCTGCAAAATCCAGGCCGTTACATTAATGCAAGTCGTTGAGGGATAAAATGCTGGGAAATGGAACACTTTTCCACTGTAGGTGTCCATTTTGAGGTGTAAGCACGCCAAGGTCCAGTCCAACGTGACTAAGGTGCAGAGTAAATCTCCCTCTGCCCTGCTGCAACAATGTGCCTCGGCCTGGCTCTCAGTAGAGTGCCTCCCCTACTGACATTATTTCAATTCACAAACCTATGAGCTGTCTGAATGGGTCGGTCAATTCAGCACCAATGGAGCCGGCCTTTGGTGCAATGGTAACATTCCCACCTCTAAGTCAGAAGGTGCAGCGTTCGAACCCCGCTCCAGACAGTCCCGGCGGGTGGTAGACCGGAGCCCTGGCTATGAAATCCAGCGGGATACTCACATCCGGTGGGAGTGGGTGATGATCACCACCCCCCCCCTGTATGGGTGGTGAGAAGCCCATGAACACTCCTGCCGGCTGATGTAAAGAAGGTTACGGCCATGGGAGGAGCATTCACTTTGTGGCCCATCGGCCTGCTAATCCTCTCGCTACTTCCCCAAGGGCAACGTGCCAAATGAGTACTGATTTCAGCAGAGTTTGGTGCTGTTGGTCCATCCCTACAATGGCTGACATCAGACTGGATTTTCCTTTCTTGCGCCTGGGGCTAGAGGATCGCCCGAGTGCAGTGATTAAAGGAAAATCAGGCAAGGAGGAGCATACCCTGATCAGGCAGCTGATATTCCATCCATTTAAAACTGGGTGGGTTCCATTAAGGTCGTGAACTCCTCCCCGCCTGAATTTCCGGTATTCCTGGCGCCCTATCAATCCATTACTCCCAGGTGTGAGAGCAGGAAAATTAGCCCCATTGCTTGTGAACCATAAGAGATTGATCACTATGATCAGTCAATAACTCCACCATCATTGTATCGCACGACTACCAGGATGGGAGACAGCGAACTAGATAGACCTTTTATCATCCAGCAATTCCTATCTTCCTGTCCAATTGTGCCAATCATAGTCGGGGGGAACATTGTATTTTTCCCCCTTCTGTTCCCTGATGCTTGGTTACTCTTCCACTGGTGCAGACCACCTTTCAGTCTCCACTACCTCACCAAAGTGGCCGATTCTTCATCGTCAGCAAACTACGTGACCATGTGGGCATCGCAGCCGAGCCTAACCTGTTCTCATCCAATGCCCACATACACGCTCTTTCCACTGAGGGATTACCAGATAGGAGAAGGAGCCCCAGACAATGTAATTCCTCCTTTGACCAAAGCTACTGAACCCAATTATATTGTCTCGGTAGATATGGTCCAACTCAACACAGACCGGGCATTGAACTTTGTACCTTCCTGGTCTGTAGGGCGCTGTTGAACATCAGGTGGTGGCTTTACTGCTTGAGCCATCAGGGCAGACCAAGGGGCACATTTGTCTATCAATGCTTTGCACTGCCGGGATCCGAGTAGATGGAGTTAAGATACAGGTCAGCCAAGATCTGATTGAATGGCGGAGCAGGCTCGAGGGGCTGAATGGCCTCCTCCTGTTCCTATCCCCAAAATGATGTCAGGCCATTGGAGGAGCTGATAACTGAAGGCGAACTCGCTCCACCGATGGAGGTAGGAAAGGGGATCTGAGACTACAGCTACTCTCAAGGGACATCATTGGCCTAACATAGCGCAGTAGGAAGCCACATTTATCTCTCTCTCAGATGGCCTGGTGGTAAAGACATCGCCCAGTGCAACAC
This sequence comes from Somniosus microcephalus, assembly GCF_052327205.1. Classification (NCBI taxonomy): domain Eukaryota; kingdom Metazoa; phylum Chordata; class Chondrichthyes; order Squaliformes; family Somniosidae; genus Somniosus; species Somniosus microcephalus. Next base: position 114,548,194 of record NW_028225179.1, read on the forward strand.
TGAACCGCACACACCAGAAGGCCCAGGTTTGATTCCTCGTCTGTGTTCATTTAGCCGACCTCTGTTGGGCACCAGGCTATGCCGTTGGGTTCTGCAGTTTACCTCTAGCTCCTGGGCAAAGAAAAGAGAAAATCACCAAAGGCTCCTGCTCCTGCTTGCTAATCAGTGACCACTACTAAAAGGAGCAGAGAAGGTGATGGGGAGATTTAATAGAGGTGTTCAAAATCATGAAGGATCTTGATAGAGTAAATAAGCAGAAACTGTTTCCACTGGCAGGAGGATCGGTAACCAGAGGGCACAGATTTAAGGTAATTGGCAAAAGAACCAGAGGCGAGATGAGAATTTTTTTAACGCAACGAGTTATGATCTGGAACGCACTGCCTGAAAGGGTGGTGGAAGCAGATTCAATAGTAACTTTCAAAAGGGAATTGGATCAATACTTGAAAAGTACACTTTGCAGGGCTTTGGAGAAAGAGCGGGGGACCAATTGGATAACTCCTTCAAAGAGCCAGCACAGGCACAACGGTCCGAATGGCCTCCTTGTGTGCTGTAAGATTTGATGACATGTGGATATCAGGTGAGAACAGTGTTGGGCCTGATGTGCCTTCAATAACTCAAAGACAAGGAATTTAAAGGATTCAACTAAGGCTTTTAATCACTAAGAACATAGCAGCATTACAGGTCTTTCCACATCGGGCGTCTGGTAGGAATGCCTCATCCAGCTCCTGAGACCTTTATATGGCAAAAGACAGGGGCGTAGCCAATACACACAATAGGAACAAAAGGGGGCGGGTCACACAATACAAGCAGGTGAAACACACAGGTAAAACACATAGGCTGATAAAGGCATATATTTCATCACAGGGCCTGCCAAGGTTGAATAGCTGTCTCAACTCTTCCATCAAAGGGTAGGCACTGGGGCGAGATGCCAGAGGACCTCCATCACCAGCTTCAGGGGAAACAGGGGGAAATGGTGAACTGGGGGAGGAAATAAGCCACGGGTTCAGCTTGTCGTTCACTAAACAGGACAGGACCGTCTCCATAAAGAGCCACATCATCTCCGAGTTTGACGAGCTCCGCACGTTTCTCCAGGAGGAGCAGGGGGCGGTCCTGGAAAAGCTTCACGAGGAGGAGCACAGGATCCTGCGAGAGATGGAAGAGAATCGCAAGAAACTACACGAAGAGAAATCCGCCCTGGAAGCAGTGATCACCAACATTCAACAGAGAATGAATGAGGAGGACCCCATGAGCTTACTCCAGGTGAGGTTTACGGGAGCCTCATGTTCCTGCGCATTTCGGGCATGGATTGAAGGTGGGGATCTGACAGCAGGCGGGCCTCCCCTTCAGCTTAGGGTCAAGGTCACATGCACAACAGCAACTTGTATGTAATCTAGTAAAAACGTCCCACGGCGCTTCACAGAAGCAAACCATAATTGACAGCGAGCCACACAAGGAGGTATTAGGACAGGTGACCAAAAGCTTGTCCAAAGTGGTAGGTTTTAAGGAGCGACTTAAAGGAGGAGAGAGATGGAGAGAGAGGCGGAGAGGTTTAGGGAGGGAATTCCAGAGCTTAGGACCCAGGCAGCTGAAGGCACGGCTGCCAATGGTGGGGCGATGGAAATTGGGGATGCGCAGGAGGCCAGAGTTGGAGGGGCGCAGAGATCTCGGAGGGCTGTAGGGTTGGAGGAACATAAAGGCCCTGAAATTCCACAGAGATTCTCCCCATCCTCTGCCGTTTATGCTGTTTCTCCGGGTGTTGATACAGTCTCCCACTGAAATTACAGCAGGAGATTGGGGAAGCCCTGCGGAATATCAGAACCAAAGTATTTTTAGAAATGTTTCATACGAATGTACGAATTAGGAGCAGGAGTAGGCCACTCGGCCCCTCGAGCCTGCTCCGCCATTCAATAAGATCATGGCTGATCCGATTACTCCACATTCCCGCCTACCCCCGATAACCTTTCACCCCCCTTGCTTACCAAGAATCTATCTACCTCTGCCTTAAAAATATTCAAAGGCTCTGCTTCCACCGCCCTCTGAGGAAGAGAGTTCCAAAGACTCACGACCCTCGGTGAGAAAAATATTCCCCTCATCTCTGTCTTAAATGGGTGACCCCTTATTTTTAAGTAGTGACCCCTAGTTCTAGATTCTCCCACAAGAGGAAACATCCTCTCCACATCCACCCTGTCCAGACCCCTCAGGATCTTATATGTTTCTCAGTGTGACTCTGAGGAGGGAGGAGACCAGCGTGGCTTCCACAGCATTTAATTGCACTGGAAGTCCAGTGGATCGCGGGCTTGTTATACCATTAAGAGGCAGGTGTACCCAACATTCTGTCACTTGTACAGGGGAAGGTTCCTGCAGAAATTGTGAGGCTTTTCCCGCATTTCTTGCAGAGAAACTGCGAGCTGTTATAGATATGTGCTGTAGATATGTGTTAGAGCTACATGTTGCCATTCTGTTGTTAAGTCCGATTGATAAATTGTTTGGCTGATTGTCACTATAGAATTACAGAATCATAGAAATTTACAGCACAGAAGGAGGCCATTCGGCCCATCATGTCTGTACCGGCCAACAAAGAGCTGTCCAGCCTAATCCCACTTTCCAGCACTTGGCCCGTAGCCCTGCAGGTTACGGCACTTCAAGTGAATACCCAAGTACTTTTTAAACGTGACAAGCGTTTCTGCCTCTACCACCCTTTCAGGCAGTGTGTTCCAGACCCCCACCACCCTCTGGGTGAAAAATATTTCTCCTCAACTCCCCTCTAATCCTTCTACCAATTACTTTAAATCTATGCCCCCTGGTTATTCACCTCGCTGCTAAGGGACATAGGATCTTCCTATCCACTCTATCTAGGCCCTTCAAAATTTTATACACCTCAGTCAGGTCTCCCCTCAGCCTCCTCTGTTCCAAAGTAAACAACGCAGCCTATCCAATCTTTCCTCACAGCTAAAATTCCCCAGTTCTGGCAACGCCCTCGTGAATCTCCTCTGCACCCTCTCTAATGCAATTACATCTACAACACAGAGGCACTCTCTCTCCCCACACCCTCCCCTTCCCCATCCAATTTATGCTTGTACCCTTCAACCGCTATTCCCAGCTCACTCCAGCACTCTCTTTCCTCCACCTCATGCAAGAAATCTTCTCCCTCTCCTCTCTCACTTCAGCCTGGCACTGTTCCCCATCCCCCAGTTCCCACTAGCACTCTTCTCCCATTCTGAGCTACTCAGAGTCTGCTGTCACTCATTGCTACAGCAAAATAGCTGCCACATTTGCCTACAAACCCACAGCAGCTGCACGTCGAGCAATAATACATTGAATGAAGCACTTTGAGACGGTTTAATGTGTGATTCATTATAAAAATTATTGTTTGTATTTCTATTATTCCTATTTTACAGGATGTCAAAGACCTGACAGAAAGGTAAGATCAAAACCGTCACAGTCTCGAAATTATTTTCCAATGTTTCTACGAACACACACGTATGCATGCACAGGCACACACAGACAAGAGCACAGACACACACACACACAGACACACACACAAACACACATGCACACACGCACAGACAGGAGCACACACAGGCACACATGCACACACACACGCACACACACACACACACACACACACAAACACATACAGGCATACACACAGGCACACACACACACACAAACGCACACACACAAACATGCACACAAACATAGACACAGGCACACGTACACACACACAAACACACGCACATGCGCACACACTCACACAGACAGGAGCAAACACACACACAAGCACACACAAATGCACAAACACACATGCACACACACACAAACAGACACAGGCACACACACAAGCACACACACAAATGCACACACACAAACAAACACACACACACACGCGCACACAAACACACACGCGCACACACAAACACACACACACACACACAAACATGCACACATAGACACAGGCACACGCACAGGCACACACACGCACACACACGCACAAACACACATGCACACAAACATAGACACAGGCACACACACACACACAGGCACACACACACAAGCACACACACGCACAAATACACATGCACACAAACATAGGCACAGACACAGGCACACACACACAAACACACACAAACATAGACACAGGCACACACACAAACATAGGCACAGGCACACACACGCACACAGACACACACGCACACAGAAACACACAGGCACACACGCCGCACACGCATAGACATGCACACACAAGCAACCACATGCATGCGTGCGCACGCACACACACACAGGCATACACACATTGGAACACACACACATGCACGCACACGTACACAAGAAAGCACGCATAAGCAAATGCATACACACACACATACGTGTACACACACAAATCCGCTCACACACAGCCAGCAGGGGTTGCAGGATTGCAATTAGGAATGGGAACTTTGTCTCTTCCTTAAACCTAGGACACAGCAACCAGCTGCAACACCACAAATTGTGGTTGGGCCACGATCAGCCCAGACGAGGGGCCTCCCCTGATCTGTAATACTCAGGGGTAATGGCCCTGAAATTCTGGGGGCCCGCTCTTCTGGTGTAAGCACGGTGCAGTGAAAACCTCACCCTTGTCGGGAAGCCTGGGGAATGGGGTCACTTACAGAGTCGGGCGAGGCCACCGATCCTCCTGCCCCAGCCCATATGCTGGTGTAAGGCAAGGCGGCACCATGCCAGCCTGCCCGAGGGCCCCACAAGGCCCAACTGAGCCAAAGGAAAGTGTTTCCTCGTCCAGTCATTGACCGCCAGTGGAGCCATTGTGCCGTGAGATACGGTGATCGATCCCTTCTGGGGCCTCATGCCTTGTCCTAGTGACGGTTCTGGGCCTTCAGGAGGCTTCGAAGGCAGTCACGGCAGCCCTCAACTGGCTGAAGCCTTGCAAGGACATGAAGGACAGAATTCCCAGGAGATCTTCCCCTGACACACTCCCTTAACGTGAGGGAGGGGAGATTGAAAATCCACCCACAAGCCCTTCCGTCGAGCAAAATTTAAAGGGCATTCTAAACTGGGTGGAATCCTGCCAGAACCGGGATATTCTGGGTTACCTCCACCCCCCCCCCCCAACCCCAGGCGGGAGTCAGGCTTCGGCCCTCCACAGCCCCAGGAATCTTGGGGCTAGTGACCGTTGAGCCCTGATATTTCCGTTAAAGCCTGATGAGAAATGGCTTGGGAATGATGCGGGCGGTGGCGGGGGGGGGTGGGGGCGGGGAGGGGACTGGGCCGCAAACCCTGAAGTAAATAACTGGAGCTGCCATCTATTGCACATGACAGGTTGAAGCAAGGGATTGCGAATTGTGGGGTCGTGCCGGCTAGCATGTTGAATGTTGGCGCCTTTCAAGGGCCCCTGCAGTACGCGGCGTGGAAAAAGATGAGAAACATCATCAGTCCAGGTGAGATACCATCCAGCTATAAACAACATGCACCCACAGCTCTCCTCCAACACACAGATATACAGGTAAAAAAATAAGTAAAGAACTCCTATTGACACAGCACCCATCACGGCCTCAGGACGTCCTAAAGCACTTTACAGCCAATTAAGTTATTTTTTGAAGTGTGGTCACTGTTGTAAGGTAGGAAATGCAGCAGTCGATTTGCACACAGCAAGATCCCACAGACAGCAATGAGATAACTGGGCAGATAATCTGTATCTTAGTGATGTTGGTTGAGGGAGAAATATTGTCCAGTGGCTCGGGGAGAACTCCCCGTGCTCTTCTTCGAAATAGTGCCGTGGGATCTTTTACATCCACCCGAGAGGGCAGATGAGGCCTCGGTTTAACGTCTCATCCGAAAGACAGTGCAGCACTCCCTCAGTACTGCACTGGAGTGTCAGCCTGGATTATGGGCTCAAGTCCCTGGATTGGGACTTGAACTCATGACCGTCACGCAAAAAAATTCCCGGCTGACTCTCTAGCGCAGTGCTAAGGGAGTGCCGCACTGTCGGAGATGCCATCTTTCCGATGAGCTGTTAAACCGAGGCCCCGTCTGCTCTCTCAGGTGGATGCAAAAGATCCCCCGGCATTATTTCAAAGAAGAGCAGGGAAGTTATCCCCAATGTTCTGGGGCCAATATTTATCCCTCAACAACACTTAAAATAAGATGATCTGGCCATCATCACATTGCTGTTTGTGGGAGCTTGCTGTGCGCAAATTGGCTGCCGCATTTCCTACATTACAATAGTGACTCCACTTCAAAAAGTATTTCATTGGCTGTAAAGCGCTTTGGGACGTCCTGAGGCTGTGAAAGGCGCTACAGAAATGCATGATCATCCTTTACTTTTGCTCGTCTTAAACCTTCGGCTTTGGTGTCACCAAGATTGTGTATCCAAGCCCAACAGTTGTACAGGGCCTTGGTGAGACCACACCTGGAGTACTGTGAGCAGTTTTGGTCTCCTTACCTCAGAAAGGATATATTTGCCATAGAGGGAGTGCAGCGAAGGTTCACCAGACTGATTCCTGGGATGGCAGGACTGTCGTATGAGGAGAGATTGGGTCGACTAGGCCTGTATTCACTAGAGTTTAGAAGAAGGAGAGGGGATCTCATTGAAACGTATAAAATTCTAACAGGACTAGACAGACTGGATGCAGGAAGGATGTTCCCGATGGCGGGGTAGTCCAGAACCAGGGGTCACAGTCTAAGGATAAGGGGTAAGCCATTTAGGACTGAGATGAGGAGAAATTTCTTCACTCAGAAGGTGGTGAACCTGTGAAATTCTCTACCACAGAAAGCTGTGGAGGCCAAGTCATTGAATATATTTAAGAAGGAGATAGATAGATTTCTAGACACAAGGGGAGAGGGCTGAATATGGTATTGAGATAGTGGACCAGCCATGATCATATTGAATGGCGGAGCAGGCTCGAAGGGCCGAATGGCCGACTCCTGCTCCTATTTTTCTATGTTCTATGTTTCTAAATCATCTAGATATACCAAGAGCAAAAGTGGGACCAGCATTGACCCAATTGGCCACAGCACCTCCACCTTCTCCTGCCCGAGAGTCCCGCATTTACCCTCAGTCTTTGTTTCCTGTTTGTGAACCAGTTGCTACATCTCCTCTGATACGCACAAGCAGGTGCGAGTGTTTATTTACAAGATAGTGCTGCACCAGCGGAGAACTCATGTATTCGAAACCAGGCATACACAGCGAGTCTCGGTATGACTGCACTGCTTTCCATTCACGCGGTGCTTTCATACGCCCACATCGCTCAAGGTGCTGCTTTACCGCTCGCGTGGGTTAATATAATTCTAATGTTCCTCAGTCGCTGCACAGTCAGGCTGGAGCCGGAGCTGATGGCAGGAGATAAGCTTGTCAGAGAGTGCCGGTCAGTGCGAGTTTGACACTGCAAATCTTCTCGCCGGCTGCTGCTTTTCCTCGGCTAGACTACACAAAACAAATATTCAGTTTATCATGTAAATAACCACAAGGGCATCCACTGTGGATCTGGGCAAGACAAAATCAGAATATTTTTTTAAATTAAGAAAGGCTCCCATTTATACAGCAACTTTCACTTCCCATAGCGCTTTACAGCCAATGAAGTAATTTTTGAAGTGTGGTCACTGTTGTAATGTAGGAAGCACAACAGCCAATTTGTGCACAGCAAGCTCCCACAAACAGCAATGTGATAATGACCAATTAATCTGTTTTTAGAGATTTTGGTTGAGGGATAAATATTGGACCGGACAATAGTCTTCGAAATAGGGTCATGACATCAATTACATCCACCTGAGAGAGCAGACGGGCCCTCGGTTTAACGTCTCACCCGAAAGACAGCACCTCCGACAGTGCAGCACTCCCTCAGCACTGCGCTAGGAGCGTCAGTCTGGATTATGTGCTCAAGTCTCTGGAGTGGGATTCGAACCCACGACCTCACTGAGTCCAAGGCCACCCACTGAGCCCCAGCTGACAGCTGTCGAGGGTGCAGCACCTGTGGAGGAGAAAAATCACCTAAAACTAGTACACAGGTGTAAAAAATAATGAAAAGCGCTAATTGAATGTCAGCCTTTATCTTCAGGGGGGCTGGACTACAAAGGGCAGGAAGTTGTGCTTCAGTGGTACACAGCCTCGGTCAGACCCCATCTGGAGCAGTGCGTTCAGTTCTGGGCACCGCACCTCAGGAAGGATATACAGGTAGACTATCCTTTATCCGAAAACCTCGGGACCAGCCGTGTTTCGGTTTTTGGAAAATTTCGGATTTCAGAAGGTATTTTATAAGACTGGGAAATTTGTCGGGGGTGGGGGTCGGCGGGGGGTCGGGGTCGGCGGGGGGGTCGGCGGGGGGTCGGGGGCGGGGATCGGCGTCGTGCGCACGACTTACGCTGAACGAAAAAACTTTCGGTTTTTAGAGGTTTTCGGTTTTCGGAAGTTCGGATAAAGGATAGTCTACCTGTATTGCACTGGAGGGGGTGCAGCGCAGATTCACCAGAATGGTACCAGGGCTCAAAGGGTTAAATTTTGAGGACAGTTTGCATAAACCTGCTTTGCATTCCTTTGAGTATAGAAGGTTGAAGGATGAGCGAATTGAGGTGTTAAAAATAATGAAGAGGTTCAACAGAGTTGATACAGAGAAACAATTTTTTCTGGTGGGGGAACCTAGAACAAGGGGATATAATTAGAGCAAGGCCATTTGGGAGGGAAATCAGGAGGGATTTTTCACTTAAAAGGGTAGTGAAAATCTAGAACTCGCTCCCCCAAAAGTCTGTGGATGCTAGGGTTCAATGGACTGAGATCGATAGGTTATTGTTAGCTAACGGTATCAATATGAATCAAAGCTGGGTAAAGGGGGTGGAGATACAGGTCAGCCATGAATGTGGGAACAGGCTCGAAGGGCTCAATGGCCTAATCTGTCCCTCTGTTCCCATCAAACACTCCCAGGGCAGGTACAGCACGGGTTAGATACAGAGTAAAGCTCCCTCTACACTGCCCCATCAAACACTCCCAGGGCAGGTACAGCACGGGTTAGATACAGAGTAAAGCTCCCTCTACACTGCCCCATCAAACACTCCCAGGGCAGGTACAGCACGGGTTAGATACAGAGTAAAGCTCCCTCTACACTGTCCCATCAAACACTCCCTGGGCAGGTACAGCACGGGTTAGATACAGAGTAAAGCTCCCTCTACACTGTCCCATCAAACACCCCCAGGGCAGGTACAGCATGGGTTAGATACAGAGTAAAGCTCCCTCTACACTTCCCCATCAAACACTCCCAGGGCAGGTACAGCACGGGTTAGATACAGAGTAAAGCTCCCTCTACACTGTCCCATCAAACACTCCCAGGGCAGGTACAGCACGGGTTAGATACAGAGTAAAGCTCCCTCTACACTGTCCCATCAAACACTCCCAGGGCAGGTGCAGTAGGGGTTAGATACAGAGTAAAGCTCCCTCTACACCGCCCATCAAACACTCCCAGGGCAGGTACAGCAGGGGTTAGATACAGAGTAAAGCTCCCTCTGCACTGTCCCATCAAACACTCCCAGGGCAGGTACAGCACGGGTTAGATACAGAGTAAAGCTCCCTCTACACTGTCCCATCAAACACTCCCAGGGCAAGTACAGCACGGGTTAGATACAGAGTAAAGCTCCCTCTACACTGTCCCATCAAACACTCCCAGGGCAAGTACAGCACGGGTTAGATACAGAGTAAAGCTCCCTCTACACTGTCCCATCAAACACTCCCAGGGCAGGTACAGCACGGGTTAGATACAGAGTAAAGCTCCCTCTACACTGTCCCATCAAACACTCCCAGGGCAGGTACAGCACGGGTTAGATACAGAGTAAAGCTCCCTCCACACTGTCCCATCAAACACTCCCAGGACAGGTACAGCACGGGTTAGATACAGAGTAAAGCTCCCCCTACACTGTCCCATCAAACACTCCCAGGGCAAGTACAGCACGGGTTAGATACAGAGTAAAGCTCCCCCTACACTGTCCCATCAAACACTCCCAGGTCAGGTACAGCACGGGTTAGATACAGAGTAAAGCTCCCTCTACACTGTCCCATCAAACACTCCCAGATCAGAGTTCACAAAGGTTAGCTGAAGAGTTGACCTTTCATTACTCTGCTGCAACAATGTGCTTCAGCCTAAACCCCAGTTCAGAACATGAGAAATAGGAGCAGGAGTTGGCCATTTGGCCCCTCGAGCCTGCTCCGCCATTCATTAAGGTCATGGCTGATCTTCGACCTCAACTCCACCTTCCCGCTCCATCCCCATATCCCTTGATTCCCTTAGTGTCCAAAAATCTATCGATCTCAGCCTTGAATATACTCAACGACTGAGGCTCCACAGCCCTCTGGGGTAAAGAATTCCAAAGATTCACAATCCTCTGAGTGAAGAAATTTCTCAACTCAGTCTTACAAGTTGCATCTGTGTGACTTATTCCATGTTCCATCCCACCCACTCTGTGGTCTAGAAATGCAAGTCTTGATTGAGATTTGATTGAGATTGCAGATTTAAGATGAATTAGCACCAAATTGGGAGCATTTTTTCTCTGTGGACTTGCATCCATTAGCAACGAATTAAGATTTCCCAAGTTCACATTCGCTAAACCCTCACAAGCAGCAAAGGGAGGAAATGTTCATGTGCAAATCTGGACTGCTTTTGAACCCAGGTCCCAGAAATGAGAGGGCATTTCACCACCCTCGGATATAGATAAAACAAAAGAAAGACTTGCATTTATATAGCGCCTTTCATGACCTCAGGACGTCCAAAGCACTTTACAGCCAATGAAGTACTTTTTGAAGTGTAGTCACTGTTGTAATGTGGGAAACGCAGCAGCCAATTTTCACACAGCAAGCTCCCACAAACAGCAATGTGAGAATGACCAGATAATCTGCTTTAGTGATGTTGGTTTAGGGGTAAATATTGGCCCCAGGACGAACTCCCCTGCTCTTCTTTGAAATAATGCCATGGGATCTTTTACGTCCACCTGAGAGAGCAGACGGGGCTTCGGTTTAACATCTCATCCAAAAGACAGCCCCTCTGACAGTGCAGCGCTCCCTCAGCACTGCACCGGAGTGTCAGCCTCGGTTTTTGTGCTCAGGTCTCTGGACCCAAGACTCGAGCCCACGGCCTTCTGACTCAGAGGCGAGGGTGCTACCGACTGAGCCACGGCTGCCACACGCAAAATGGATAACTGCACATGCTGGAAATCTGAAATTAAACTCAGAAAATGGTGAAAATGCACAACAGCATCTGAAAAGAGAAAAGACGGGTTAAATTCCTCAAAGTTTGGTGGCAGCAGATTCAATAGTAACATTCAAAAGAGAATTGTAAAAAATACTTGAAGGGGAAAAAAATGACAGGGATATGAGGAAAGAGCAGGAGAGTGGGATTAATTGGATAGCTCGACCAAAGAGCCGGCACAGGCACGATGGGCTGAATGGCCTTATGATTTTATGAAAGTTCTTGGTCTTTCATAGAATGATACAACACAGAAGGAGGCCACTCGGTCCAACGTGCCTGTGCCGGCTCTTTGAACGAGCTATCCAATTAATCCCACTCCCCCTGCTCTTTCCCCACAGCCCAGCAGATTTTTCCTTTACAAGGTGTCGAGCCCGTATCAGGCTCTCTTCTCTTCAGCAGCCTGATGTGCTGTGGGAGGAGCAGTGGGGGGAGAGGAGAGAGGAAATGCAGTACAGTTTACCGTTACAGTCTGTGGCTAACCACGGCTCACCCTGCCCGGACCTGATTCACTCTCTCCTCCTCCCCCCAGCCCACAGCCTGGGGCGCTGTACAGTAGCGCAGAGACACTGCTGAAGAGGTAGACGCAAGTATGAACCTCTCCTCAGTGGCCATGAGCGGATGTAAATGCCTCTGTGGTTACGTCCTGAGCAAATAGGTGTGAGTCTGGGTTACAGCGTTAAGCCTTTCCATTCTGGGCCACGCAATGCAATTCAAAATCGTATCAATTATAACACACCGGAAGGAAGGCTGGTCAATGCAAGGCAGGTAATTACTCACTGCTGCAGTCTATCTTTCATTTAAGTGTGTGCAATTGTCCAGATATGTGCAGTTGCATGTTTGTGCATGTAAATGTTTGCATTTGTGTGCATATATAAAAGATAGACTTGCATTTATATAGCGCCTTTCACAACCTCAGGACGTCCCTAAGCATGATACAGCCAATGAAGTACTTTCTGAAGTGTAGTCACTGTTGTAATGTAAGAAACCCGGCAGCCAATTTGCACACAGCAAGCTCCCACATACAGCAATGTGATAATGACCAGATAATTTTTTTTTAAGTGATGTTGGCGGAGGGGTAACTATTGGCCGATGGTTAGAATGTGGAACCCGCTACCACAAGGAGTGATTGAGGTGAAGAGCATAGATGCATCTAATGCGAAGCTAGATAGGTACATGAGGGAGAACGGAATAGAAGGATATGTTGATGGGGTTGGATGAAGAGGGGTGGGAGGAGGCTGCTGTGGAGCATAAACACTAGCATGGACCAGTTGGGCCGAACCGCAAGGAATCTTCAATATTCCTTCAACCAACTTGACGAGGATTAATAACCTTTCCCTGTGCCCAAAATGTCTTCTGTTAATGATCGTGCTGTCCGGTCACCCATTGAACCACCTGGGCAGATACCTTCTGATCTCTTTACAAGGTGGAATGAAATAGCTTGAGAAGATCGATCATGACTCAACCAGTAACCAAATTGATTTTTTTCACCCTTCTCGTCTTACAGTCCCAGCTCCGCTGACCCTTGACCCAAGTTCTGCTAACCCCTACCTGGTCCTTTCCGAGGACTTGACCGCCGCCAAGTACTCCTACACCTCGCAGACGCTCCCCGAGAACCTGGAGCGCTTTGACTTCTGCGCCTGTGTCCTGAGCTCGGTGGGGTTCACATCAGGGAGGCACTACTGGGAGGTGGACGTGGGCAGCCAGCCAGACTGGGACGTGGGCGTGGCGGCGGAGTCCATCGACCGGGAGGGCTGGGTCATGCTCACCCCGGAGAACGGCTTCTGGACGTTCGGGCACGTGGAGCACTCGAAGGTCGGTGTCTATCTGGACCACGAAGCGGGGCAGGTGTCCTTCTACAAGGCCGACGACATGACCCACCTTTGCACCTTTGCTGATACCTTCACTGAGAAGCTCTTCCCCTTCTTCTATCCTAGCGCAGACTCCAACGCTAAACCACTCAAACTCTGCCACCAGATGATTTAACGGGGCGCAAAGGGAAGGGAATGATCATGATAGTTGTTATAGCAACAGGCCTCATACGAACATACAAAATTGACGGGCAGGAAAATACCAGTTTGTCCATCACGACTGACCCACACCATGCTGAAACATAGAAACATAGAAGATAGGAGCAGGAGCAGGCCATTCGGCCCCTCAAGCCTGTTCCACCATTCAATATCATAGCTGATCATCCAAATTCAGTAACCTGTCCCTGCTTTCTCCCCATATCCCTTGATTCCTTTAGCCTTAAGAAATATATCTAACTCCTTCTTGAATATATTTAATGTATTGGCCTCTACTGCCTTCTGTGGTAGAGAATTCCATAGGTTCATCACTCTCTGGGTGAAGAAATTCCTCCTCATCTCAGTCCTAAATGGCTTACCCCTTATCCTTAGACTGTGACCCCTGGTTCTGGACTCCCCTGCCATCGGGAACATCCTTCCTGCATCCAGTCTGTCTAGTCCTGTTAGAATTTTATAAGTTTCAATGAGATCCCCTCTCATTCTTCTAAACTCTAGCGAATATAAGCCCAATCGACCCAATCTCTCCTCATACGTCATTCCTGCCATCCCAGGTATCAGTCTGGTGAATCTTTGCTGCACTCTCTCCATGGCAAGAACATCCTTCCTCAGATAAGGTGACCGAAACTGCACACAATACTCAAGGTGTGGTCTCACCAAGGCCCTGTACAACTGCAGCAAGATATCCTGACTGGACCATCATGGCCAAACACTTCTTTCCTCCCCCGACCTCTCCTCCACAACCTCTCCACTCCCCCTACCGCCTTAAACCCCACAGCCATGTAATCTCCTGAGAGAGGCAAAAAGTCAGACCCCACCCCCCACCCCCAGGGAGAATATTGGAAAAAAATACTCGGGAAAACTTCCTCTCCGACACCCCTCTCAGGCGCTGGAAACCAGTCTGGAAGTCATAGAATAATACAGCACAGAAAGAGGCCCTTCGGCCCATTGTGTCCGCGCTGACCATCAAGCCGTTTCTATTCTAATCCCATTTTCCAGCACTTGATCCGTAGCCTTGTATGCTATGGCATTTCAAGTGCTCATCTAAAGAGATCCCATGGACCAAGTGTTCTCTATGGAGACACTTACTTATTATATGATGCAATCTCTGCCTCAGTCAGAACCGGCCCAGCTCCCTCTTGAAGCCATGCAGAGTGTCAGCACCCACTATACCAGCTGGCAATGTATTCCAGAGGTTCACTGCTCTCTGGGGAAAGGAGAACCACCTCACATCCAGTCTATCCCTACTCTTACACAGTTTAAACTCCTGTCTCCTGGTCCTCCCAAATCTGTTGAACTGGAATAATCTATCAATAGGGACGCTATCCAGCCCTTGAATTATTTTATCGACCTCTATCAGGTCACCTCTAGGTCTCCGCTGCTCTAAAGTGACTAGACCAAGGTCCTTGAGCCTCTCTGAGTAGGTGAGGTTCTTTAAGCCAGGAATCATTCCTGTAGCTCTCCTCTGGATCTTTTCCAAGGCCACTACAAGGCACAAGTAAGGAGTGTGATGGAATACTCTCCACTTGCCTGGATGAGTGCAGCTCCAACAACACTCAAGAAGCTCGACACCATCCAGGACAAAGCAGCCCGCTTGATCGGCACCCCATCCACCACCTTAAACATTCACTCCCTCCACCACCGGCGTACCGTGGCTGCAGTGTGCACCATCTACAAGATGCACTGCAGCAACTCACCAAGGCTTCTTTGGCAGCACCTCGCAAACCCACCTAGAAGGACAAGGGCAGCAGGCGCATGGGAACACCACCACCTCCAAGTTCCACTCCAAGTCACACACCATCCTGACTTGGAAATATATCGCCGATCCTTCATTGTCACTGTGTCAACATCCTGGAACACCCTCCGTAACAGCACTGTGGGAGGACCTTCACCATACCAACTGCAGTGGTTCAAGAAAGCGGCTCACCACCACCTTCTCCAGGGCAATTAGGGATGGGCAATAAATGCTGGCCTTGCCAGTGATGCCCACATCCCAGGAATGAATTAAAAAAATGATATCATCCTTGATGTGAGGGGGACCAAAACTGGGCTCAGTACTCCAGAGGCTGTCTGACCATTACCAGTAGCAACTGGTTACTCAAGGTTAAAGACAAATCAAATGATTTCAGATTTCCCCGTCCCTCCAATTGGAAGGGAATGTCTTAATTGACAGAAAAATGACTGATATTGCCCCAGATTTTTCTGTAAAAATGACGGTGACACTAAAGACTCTCGCTGTTATTTACGTGCAAATGGTATGGCAACTTCAGGCGAGGGGCAGACGTGCGGTTAAACGCGAATATCCAAAAGTTGTTGAGCTGCTCTGCCGTTAGCTTCATGTAAAACGGCATCTCCCTGCCTACCTCACCATGGAAATGCACTGAATGGCGTGAAGTTGCTGCATTAACACGGTAGATACGAACTAAGCTCGCCACAGAAAGTTAAGTCTTGCCCATTCCAGCCTAAGTACCCTTTTAACAGCGTGATGCGTATTAATTACTGCTGGACAACCTCTCTGGTGCTGAAAATTAAATATTACAAGTGTGGAGTCTCATTAGGAACATAGGAACAGGAGTAGGCCATTCAGCCCCTCGAGCCTGTTCCACCATTCAGTGAGATCATGGCTGATCTGCGACCTAACTCCAGATACCCGCCTTAATAGCTTTGGTTAACAGAAAGCTATCAATCACATATTTAAAATTAACAATTGATCTAGCATCAATTGCCATTTGCGGAAGAGAGTTCCAAACTTTGACCGCCCTTTGTGTGTAGAAGTGTTTCCTCATTTCACTCCTGAAAGGTCTCGCTCTAATTTTTAGACTCTGCCCCCTAGTCCTAGAATCCCCAACCAGCGGAAATATTTTCTCTCTATCGACCCTATCGGTTCCCCTTAATATCTTGAAAACTTCGATCAGATCACCACTTAACCTTCTAATTTCTCGGGAATACAACCCCAATTTGTGTAATTTTTCCTTGTAACTTAACCCTTGAAGTCCGGGTATCATTCTGGTAAACCTACGCTGCACTCCCTCCAAGGCCAATATATCCTTCCTAAGGTGTGGGGCCCAGAACTGCTCACAGTGCTCCAGGTGTGGTCTAACCAGGGCTTTGTACAGCTGCAGCATAACTTCTACCTGCTTATATTCTAGCCCTCTAGATATAAAGGCCAGCATTCCATTAGGCTTTTCTGATTATTTCCTGTACCTGTTCATGACATTTTAATGACCTATGTACCTGGACCCCCCAAGTCTCTTTGGACATCCTTCAGGTTTTAATTGTTGGAGATTTTAAAACCAGCAAATTAAAAAAATTTTAATGCTTTGTTTTACTTTTCCTTTCTGTCTCTTTTTTTCTCATTCTCTTAACCCAGTCTTTCTTTCCTTCCCTTTATTTCTTTCTTTATCTGATTATAGCCACTCTAATTTACACTTCTTCCTCAGTCCTTGTGTTGTTAATTTCACAATCCTCCAATCTGATTGGTTAAGGAGATGCACAGTTGCTTGCCCTGTTCACTCGGGTCCCAGATGCCCAGTTTCCCTCGCTGCGCTGTTATCAGCTCGCACTTTCAGCAACTTGCCACACAAAACACTTCAAAACCTAAACCAACAAGGGTAGACGCTGTCAGCTGTGGCTCAGTTGGTAGCACCCTTGCTTCTGAGTCAGAAGGTTGTGGGTTCAAGTCCCCACTCCAGGGACTTGAACACATAAAGCTTGGCTGACACTCCAGTCCAGTACTGAGGGAGTGCTGCACTGTTGGAAGTGCCATCTTTCAGATGAGACATTAAATCAAGGCCCCATCTACTCTCTCATGTGGATGTAAAAGATCCCATGGCATTATTTTGAAGAAGAGCAGGGGAGTTATCCCCGGTGTCCTGGCTAATATTTATCCCTCAATCAACATAACAAAAACAGATTACCTGGTCATTATCACATTTCTGTTTGTGGGAGCTTGCTGTGCGCAAATTGGCTGCCTCGTTTCCCACATTACAACAGCGACTATACTTCATTGGCTGTAAAGCGCTTTGAGACGTCGGTGGTCGTGAAAGGCGCTGTAGAAATGTAAGTCTTTCTTTTTAAACGAACAAGGACGTGTCTAACGGCAGACGCTGTTAGATGCCGTGTTGCGGCAAAATTTGGCCCAATCTTATTCTACCAATACCACTGTGATGAAATAACTCTGTGTTCTGGCATTTGTATTGTCTGTTGTTGTTGTACTTGTTAATGTCTGGAATGTTCTACAGGTGTAACCACTAATGCTCCTCCCTAGCCCCGCCCCTCTGGATCTTCCGGATTGGTGTGAGTCTTACTTATAAGAGCTGGGTCTTACTCATAAGGGCTGGGTCGGTGATGAATGATGGTTGCCCTGTGTCAACTTGATGCTATGTTCTTACTTAATAAAAGCCTTTAGTTTTAAGCTTTAACCTCTTGGATTCAGGCCGTTATTTGGCACATCAACCACCCGCCAATTAAAGCATAGTGGATAGTCCATACTGCTGGGAAATTACATCACATTTTGCGTATTGAACTGCTTTTGCCCTTCGATGATTTGTCGTGAAAGGGCGCTCTCTCCATCTCTGCCCGTGTTTCAGTTTCTCTTGTAGCTTGACAACACTCTGTGTGCTATTAGCAATAAGCACATTCGTGTAACTTTTCTCTGCCCACTATTTTAACAAATGCATCAATTTATTTTTTTCTAAAAATTAAAAACAGGTTAATGTCTTCCTTGAAATAGTAGTCAAAGGGATTTCATTCATGAATAAAACTGCACCGTGCAAATTTCAGTCCATCGCATATGTTTCTGTGTCTCTTCCTCTACCTTTCTCCATGTCTCTCTTTCATCCTGTATTTCTGCTTCTCTCTTCCTCTATCTTTCTCTCTTGGGAAGGGGGCAGAAATCCACCTGTCTTTTTTCTCTCAGTCTCCACGGCTCTCTGGGGGTAATTTAAACTTTATCCGATAGTGTAAAACTGGCAATATCAGACTTCCCAAACTGACAGAAAGAAAATCGGGCCGGGTGTATAAGGGGCGGCCGGTCAATTATCACCCGCTTTACGCTTGCGGCAAAAAAAAGAAGTACCCCATGTGTGTCTGTTGCTCTCTCTTCGCCCCTTCTCTTTCTAATTCCTTCCAGTTTTACTTTTCTCTGTATTTCAGGGCCTCCTGGTTACTTCTGCCAATTGGAACAAATTTCCATGGGGTCCTAGTGCCCACTAATTATACTAAAGATGTTATAACACTGGGTTACTGTTATCAGGGCAGGAGTCACTCTTAAACGGGCTGCCGCAGAGGCAGTCAGTGTGGGGTTTTCTACAGCTGCGAAGACAGTGTGCAGCATCATGACCCATGATGCTGCACACTGCAGCCTCACAACTGCCCGCATTAAGGCCACTCTCAAAATAAACCTCAAACGTTTTAAAGGTTGCAGCTTATTTTGCTGTTGTTTTTCTGAGCTTGAAACCCTTGTAAAACGTGTGTCTGCCTTCCCCCACTTTACGTTTCATCTTGAGCGAATAGGGTGCAGAAGCATAGTGGTTATGTTACTGGGCCAGTCACACCTGGAGGCCTGGACTGATAATCTATTGAAAGACCAGTTCAAATCTCACCAAGGCAGCTGGGGCAATTTAAATTCAGTTAATGGAATAAAAATCTGGAATAAAAAGCTTGTAGTAGTAATGGTAACCAAGAAACTACTAGATTGTCATAAAAACCCATTTGGTTCACTAATGTCCTTTAAGGAAGGAAATGTGCCGTCCTTATCCGGTCTGGCCTATATGTGACTCCAGACCCACAGCAATGTGGTTGACCCTGAAATGGTCTAGCAAGCCACTCAGTTGTATTCCACAAGGCGGCTCACCACCACCTTCGGAAGGGCAATAAATGGCAGCCTTGCCGGCGACATCCACATCCCGTGAATAAATAAAAATATTTGAGAAAATTGACCAACTCGTCCAATTTCCCGTTACCTTCTCTCCTTGTTACTCACTCAACCTATTACCCTCCCTGTGCACCTTTCCCACTATATCCATTACACGCTCTCCTTATTACTTGCTGCGCCTCCTGCCCTGTTACTCTCTACTACCCTCCGTACCTATTACCCTCTCTGTGCTCTGCCTTTCCCCCACTTTATCCGTTACACGCAATCCTTATTATCCGCTGCGCCTCCTGCCCTGTTACTCTCTCCTACCCTCCACACCTATTAGTTACCCTCTCTGTCTGCTGCATAGGTGAAGGTGTCGCCTTAGGCTTTCAAACCTAGTGCGCGTGTGCAGATTAATAACAAGACAGCGGCTGCTGTTGTAAGGGCCTTTATTTAAACTATTTCAAGGTCGACATTCTTAAAGTCATTTATAGGCAAATCAAGATCTGCGGCCACTGCTGCAGGAACATTTCAACATGCTTCAGAGTGTTTGGTTTGAAGAGTTCCGCGGACAATTCCCATGGATCGTTTTTCAATAAAGCATCCATTTTATTTACAAGTGTGAGCTTATACTTTCTGTTGGAAGCACAAAAATATTGTTGGAGCTGGTGCGGATTAAATAACCAGTGTGGCAGCGGTTAACTGAACCACCTCGCCTCCCCTAGCAACCTGCAGCCAATGAATGCCATCAGCCAGACCGCTGACCTCTAACCCCTGGATCCCTCAGCAACCCAGAGCCAATTGGGCGTAATTTTAACCTAACTGGCCGGGCGGGAATCCCACAGGATTGGGTGGATACTGACACTCCGCCTGATACCGACCTCAATGGGGAGTGAAATCAGGCGTGACACAAAACCAGCATCGCGCCCGTTCCCCGACGGGCAGGTTAGCTTAAAATTGCCCCACAATGAGGCAAATGAGAGACGCCCCTGACACCAGGTCCCCTTTACACAGCCTGTAGCCAATCAGTCACAAATGGGACCGAAAGCCCCTTTGCTTCAAGGTGCCTTCTGAACTTGCCGTTGGTGACCCTCGTGCAGCAGAATTGCGACGTTATCTAATTTCAGCCTCTGTTTTTAAGCAGTGAGTTAAGAGTCTGGATTAAACTGCCGGTTCAGCCAATCGCGGAGCAGGGCTCATGGCGGCCGCTGACAAGACCATGACCCAGGATGCTTTGCTCTCCGTGCTGTCGTGCAGTGCACAGGCCCCATGGAAACCGGGGGAAAGAAAATACCACAAAAGCAAATAGGAGGGAAGAAAAGCCTATAAAAGAGGGGGAACGATGCACAATGGATAATAATGAAAATAAGGAGGCGGTAATATGGTATTGAGGTAAACCGGATGAGCAAGAGTGGAGTAAGGTGCAGATCTGAATGGACTCACATAGGGCTGCTGGTTGTAGAATCATAGGAACTCACAGTGCAGGAGGCCCTTCAGCCCATCCAGGCTGTGCCGGCCCGTTAAAGGAGCAGTCGTGCTTAGTCCCACTCTCCCGCTTTTTGTCCATAACCCTGTAAGTTCCTCATCCTCAACTCCCGTTCCAACTCCCTTTTCAAATTATTTATGGGGTCAGCTTCCATCAGCTTTTCAGGTAGAGTGAAAAGATTTCTCCTCATCTCCCCTCGTTTTTGCCAATGATTTTGAATCGATGACCTCTAGTTGCCAGAGGGCATGTTTTTTCTCGCTCTACTCTATCAAAACCTTTCATCATCTTGAAAACCTCTATTAGGTTGCCTCTTAACCTTCTCTGTTTCAAGGAGAACAGGCCTAACTTTTCCAACTGAAGTCCCTCATCCCTGGTAACATCCTGGTCTGAAACCTTGCCAAGGCGTTCCTTACATCTTTCCTGAAGTAATTGTCCACAATACTCCAGCTAAGACCTAACCAGTGATTTATAAAGTTCTAACATGATCTCGCTGCTATTATATTCTATTGCTGTTCTTAGAAACCCAAGTAACCCATATGCTTTTTTAACCACCTTCTCAACTTGTCCTGCCACCTTTAAGGATTTGGTCACCTCGGTTGTGTGTCAAGATGATGTGCAACTGAAGCCTCGGTGACTTCTCCGACATTGAGAGTTAATCTTGGCAGGAGGAGAGGGGGTGGGGGGAGCGGGGAGGTGGAAGAAGAAGGCACTAAGAGGCCACGCACTTCCCTCAGAGCAAAGGGCTGGTCGCTCAGCACCTCCTAATGGCCAGTTCAGAAATGGAGAATAGAAAGTTGGTTAGTTCGGGTAGTGCACAGTGAAGTGGGATGTGGTGCGAGGTAAGAGTTGCTTATTATGATAAGTGCGTCCACAAGGCATAATGTACGGGCAGTTGCGGATGTCAAAGCCAGTGGAGACTATCAGGTCTGGTCAAAAATCAAATGCCGCAACTCACCAAGGCTTTTCCAGCAGCACCTCCCAAACTCGCGACCTCTACCACCGAGAAGGACAAGGGCAGCAGGCGCACGGGAACACCACCCCCTCCAAGTTCCCCTCCAAGTCACACACCATCCTGACTTGGACATATATCGCCATTCCTTCATTGTTGGTGGATCAAAATCCAGGAAAGCTCTGCCTAACAGCACTGTGGGCTTACCTCTAACAGTACTGTGGGCTTACCTCTAACAGTACTGTGGGCTTACCTCTAACAGTACTGTGGGAGTACCTTCACCACACGGACTGCAGCGGTTCAAGAAGGCGGCTCACCACCACCTTCTCAAAGGCAACTAGGGATAAAGAAAGAAATTGTAGCTGTTTTTTTCTTATCGCTTTATTAATCTCTTTCACTGTGGAGTCTGCTTTTGTAACACACAACTAACAGTGCATGGCTCAATGGGGTGGCCCATTATTTGCCTGATAAAATTGCTAAGGCCCTTGAAGGTCAAGCACAATCAGACATTGTCACCCATGGTGAAGTCCACGACTTGGACCATTCTGGAGTCATTAACCCCGGGTGACATTTTAAAATCTGCATTCACCTTTAAGGAGGCCAATTCAGATCTACACAGATGGGCCCAAATTTGCCCAGTTTGGAATATACTCCCTGGTTGAGGTAGTTGAAGATAAGCAAAGATGCTTAAAGGGCCATGAAGTGTTAGTACGAAGAACATTAGATGGGGTTAGATTGCGGCTTCTCATGCTGCAGGGGCATGGTTGGGTTCGGGGGGGGTGGTAGGGACAACTCAAACTTTTCCTGGAGTGGAAGGAATATTGTCCAGGGATGTTTTTGAGGTCTGGAGTGGATCATTAATCATGCCTTTATTTTTGATTACACTAGTGAGAGGTGAGGAATTTTCCTAACATCCAGGGGGGAGGGAGTGCTTGACAGGTTTAAAATACAAATGTATATCAGTCACTTAGATTGTGGGTGTAACCCGTCACCCCACCCACATGTTTGCAGCAAGGCACTGAAGGAACTTCAATCTCGGAGTCAGAAGGTCGGGGGTTCGAGTCCCACTCCAGAGACTTGAACACATATTATCTAGGCTGACTCTCCCAGTGCAGTGCTGAGGGAGCGCTGCACTGTCGGAGGTGCCATCTTTCAGAGGAGACGTTAAACCGAGGCCCCGTCTGCTCTCTCAGGTGGATGTAAAAGATCCCGCGGCCACTATTTCGAAGAAGAGCAGGGGAGTTATCCCCGGAGTCCTGGCCAATATTTATCACTCAACCAACATCTACAACAGATTATTTGGGTCATTATCACAATACTGTGTGTGGGAGCTTGCTGTGCGCAAATTGGCTGCTGCGTTCCACTACATTACGGCAGTGGCCACACTTCAAAAAATTACTTCATTGGCTGTAAAGCGCTTTGGGACGTCCTGAGATTGTGAATGGCGCTAAATAATAAATGCAAGTTCATTATTTTCTTTCTTTCAGTCCGTTGATTCATTGATCTCAAAGGTACTCTTCAGACTCCAGTTGCCCTCTTCTGCTTTGCCGACACGTAACTCTACGCTCCTTGCAAATATGTGCGACGGGGCAGCGGAAGGCAACAGATGGGCAGCGGCGCTGACCACAAACAGTGACCAGCTGCGAACGATCAAGAGAGAAAATGGAAAGTAAAAATACACTCAAAATACACAGAGTTTCACTTCTACACATTCTACATAGCATTACTCAGAATGAACAGCACAGAAACAGGCCATTCAGCCCAACTGGTCCGTGCCGGTGTTTGTGCGCCACACCAGCCTCCTCCCACCCCCCTTCATCTCACCCTATCAGCATATCCTTCTATTCTCTTCTCCCTCACGTGTTGATCTAGCCTCCCCTTAAATGCATCTATACTATTCGCTTCAACCACTCCCTGTGGTAGCGAGTTCCACATTCTCACCACTCTCCGGGTAAAGAAGCTTCTTCTGAATTCCCGATTGGATTTATTGGTGACTATCTTTTATTGATGGTCCCTTGTTTTGGTCTCCCCACAACTTCTCTACATCTACCCCATCAAACCCTTTCATAATCTTAAAGACCTCGATCAGGTCATCGCTCAGTCTTCCCTTTGCCAGAGAAAAGAGCCCCAGCCTGTTCAATCTTTCCTGATAGTTGGATCCTCTCAGTTCTGCTATTATCCCAGTAAATCTTTTTTGCATCTTCTCCAGTACTCCAAGTGTGGTCTAACCAAGGTTCGACACGAGATTCTGCAAAGAGCATCTCAGGCAACAGTGACCTTTAACTACTAGGGTGAGATAAGTTCAGTACAAAAGCGAACAGGAAGTCAATCTGCAGCCATCCGAATCGGACTCACAGGAAGAGTGCAACATCACAAGAGGCAGCGAGACTTCAAAGCACTTAAACCGAGGCCCCCGTCTGCCTGTTCCGCTGGACGTAAAAGATCCCACGGCATTATTTCGAAGAAGAGCAGGGGAGTTTTCCTCAGTGTCCCGGCCAACATTTATCCCTCAGAACGAAAAAAAAACGACTGGTCATTTGTGGGATCATGCTGTGCACACGGTGGGCTGCCACGTTTGCTTGGAGACCAACACTGGCTGCACTTCAAACCTAATTAATTGGCTAGGGGCATGGAAGGGGCTGCATAAAGGCAAGTGCTTTATTTTAAGAGCCTCGTCCTTCCTGCATGTTTGGCCAAATAGACCTTTTTGGAAACCAGGTGAGGTTCCTGTGATTTAAAGGGGTATTTTTGAGAGATTTTTTTATGTCGTGTTCCTGGAACCGTGTACACCGAACGTGCGTCTCAACCTGTGCCTCACGAACTGCCGTGAAAAGCTCGACGTGGCTTTCGAGACTTTCGATCTTAGGTGTGATTTCAACGCGATCTCCAGGCGTTGTCGAGAGCATCACGATATCGCTGAATTGCACGTCGTGTCACTGTACCTACTCCCACTATCAAAGCTGATAGAGCGTAATGGAAGATAAAAAGATGTTACGGTCGACACTGCAAGAATTGCATTTATATAACACCTTTATAGTAACACATCCCAAGGCACTTCACAGGAGCGATTATCAAACAAAATTTGACACCGAGCCACGTAAGGAGATATTAGGGCAGGTGGCCAAAAGCTGGGTCAAAGAGGTAGGTTTTAAGGAGCGTCTTAAAGGAGGAGAGAGAGGCGGAGAGGTTTAGGGAGGGAATTCCAGAGCTTAGGACCCAGGCAGCTGAAGGCACGGTTGCCAATGGTGGGGTGAAGGAAATAAGGGATGCTTTCTGCTCCTGACCACTGTCCAGTCATCCCTGCTGTAAAGTGCGTGTGTGCAGGAGTCAGATAAGGACAGGATTAGGGCTAGGCGGTGATTCCTCCCATAGTCAAATAGCCGACTGACACCCACTCGCTCGGGAAGAATGGCCTCTCGCGTGCAGTAATAGAAAGGTGACAGCATGAAAGACTTGCATTTCTGCACTGCCTTTCACAACCTCAGAACTTCCCAAAGCGCTTTACAGCCAATGAAGTACTTTTTTAAAGTGTAGTCACTGTTGAAATGTATGAGTCACAGCAGCCACAATCTGCACACAGCAAACTCCCACAAACAACAATGAGATAATGGCCAGATAATCTGTTTTTTTATGTAGGAAGTCACACAACACCAGGTTATAGTCCAACAGCTTCATGTGAAATCACAAGCTTTCGGAGCGCTGCTCCTTCGTCAGGTGATTTCAAATAAAGCTGTTGGACTATAACCTGGTGTTGTGTGACTTCCTACATTTGTCCACCCCAGTCCAACACCGGCATCTCCACATCATGTTTTTGTTATGTTGATTGAGGGATAACACCCCTGCTCTTCTTAGCCATGGCCATGGGATCTTTTACGTCCACCTGAGAGAGCAGGTTTAACGCGTTATCTGAAAGACAGAACCTCCGACAGTGCAGCGCTCTCTTGGCACTGTACTGGAGTATCAGCTTAGATTTTTGTGCTCAAGTCTCTGGAGTGGGACTTGAACCCACAACCTTCTGACCCAGAGGCGAGAGTGCTACCCACTGAGGGGAAGTGTCGCCCAGCAAGAGGCACGAGGGAAAGGACGAGAGAAACTAAGGGGGACAACTAAAGATAAATGTTCATGCTTTGACATTAAATCATTGTGTTGCTATAGTAACCAATAGAGAAGGTGAGCCCTCCCCCGAGTTCCGAGAGGTGAGGCTTTTGGTTTCATTCTCCGGAT
This sequence comes from Somniosus microcephalus, assembly GCF_052327205.1. Classification (NCBI taxonomy): domain Eukaryota; kingdom Metazoa; phylum Chordata; class Chondrichthyes; order Squaliformes; family Somniosidae; genus Somniosus; species Somniosus microcephalus. Next base: position 114,573,947 of record NW_028225179.1, read on the forward strand.
GTGGGCATCGCTGGCAAGGCCGGCATTTATTGCCCGTCCCTAATTGCCCTTGAGAAGGTGCTGGTGAGCCGCCTCATTCTTGAACCGCTGCAGTCCTTGCGTAGAATATATTTCTTTGCAGCGGTTTTGATGCAACTGAGGGGCTCGCCAGGGCAAGGACGGCAGGTTTCGTTCCCAGAAGGACATTGCCTGATATGACAACACCGCGCCCATAAGATCATCACGCACAGGCCCCTGGGAGCCCCTCCCTTGACTTCCCTCCTCCACCCCACGCATCGCCTCCCACCAGCTACTGGTGACAGAGTCAGGTGAGTCGCTTACATTTTGTTTTTAAATTCATACTGAGGATGTGGGCGTTGCTACATTTATTGCCCATCGCCTAGTTGCCCTGAGTTTGATACGACTGAGTGTCCACTTCGGAGATCAGGTAAGGTTCAACCACTTTGGTGTAGGAGCAGCACCAAATACATAGGCCAGACCGCGGCAGGTTTCCTTCCCTAAGGGACACTAGTGAACCAGATACGACAGATTCATGGTCACTTTTACCGATACCAGCTATTTATTTCCAGCTTTGTTTAAAAAAAACTGAATTCAAATTCTCAACCTGCCATGGTGTCGAGTTGAGCTCATGTTCTAACTGGATTACTAGTCCAGGCCTCTGGATTACTAGCCCAGGCCTCTGGATTACTAGCCCAGACCGCTGGATTACTAGCCCAGGCCGCTGGATTACTAGCCCAGGGTCTCTGGATTACTAGTCCAGGCCTCTGGATTACTAGCCCAGGCCTCTGGACTACTAGCCCAGGGTCTCTGGATTACTAGCCCAGGCCTCTGAATTACTAGCCCAGGGTCTCTGGATTACTAGCCCAGACCGCTGGATTACTAGCCCAGGCTGCCGGATTACTAGCCCAGGCCGCCGGATTACTAGTCCAGGCCTCTGGATTACTAGCCCAGGGTCTCTGGATTACTAGCCCAGGCCTCTGGATTACTAGCCCAGGCCGCTGGATTACTAGCCCAGGCCGCTGGATTACTAGCCCAGGCCGCTGGATTACTAGCCCAGGGTCTCTGGATTACTAGCCCAGGCCTCTGGATTACTAGCCCAGGCCTCTGGATTACTAGCCCAGGCCTCTGGATTACTAGCCCAGGCCTCTGGATTACTAGCCCAGGCCTCTGGATTACTAGCTCGGGGTCTCTGGATTACTAGCCCAGGCCGCTGGATTACTAGCCCAGGGTCTCTGGATTACTAGTCCAGGCCTCTGGATTACTAGCCCAGACCACTGGATTACTAGCCCAGGCCTCTGGATTACTAGTCCAGGCCTCTGGATTACTAGCCCAGGCCTCTGGATTACTAGCCCAGGCCTCTGGATTACTAGCTCGGGGTCTCTGGATTACTAGCCCAGGCCTCTGGACTACTAGCCCAGGGTCTCTGAATTACTAGCCCAGGGTCTCTGGATTACTAGCCCAGGGTCTCTGGATTACTAGCCCAGGGTCTCTGGATTACTAGCCCAGGGTCTCTGGATTACTAGCCCAGGCCTCTGGATTACTAGCCCAGGCCACTGGATTACTAGCCCAGGCTGCCGGATTACTAGCCCAGGCCGCCGGATTACTAGCACAGGACGCCGGATTACTAGCCCAGGCCTCTGGATTACTAGCCCAGGGTCTCTGGATTACTAGCCCAGTCCTCTGGATTACTAGCCCAGACCACTGGATTACTAGCCCAGGCCTCTGGACTACTAGCCCAGGGTCTCTGGATTACTAGCCCAGGCCACCGGATTACTAGCCCAGGGTCTCTGGATTACTAGCCCAGGCCTCTGGATTACTAGCCCGGGGTCTCTGGATTACTAGCCCAGGCCACCGGATTACTAGCCCAGGGTCTCTGGATTACTAGCCCAGGCCTCTGGATTACTAGCCCGGGGTCTCTGGATTACTAGCCCAGGCCGCTGGATTACTAGCCCAGGCCTCTGGATTACTAGCCCAGGCCTCTGGATTACTAGCCCAGGCCTCTGGATTACTAGCCCAGGCCTCTGGATTACTAGCCCAGGCCTCTGGATTACTAGCCTGGGGTCTCTGGATTACTAGCCCAGGCCTCTGGATTACTAGCCCAGACCACTGGATTACTAGCCCAGGCCTCTGGATTACTAGCCCAGGCCTCTGGATTACTAGCCCAGGCCTCTGGATTACTAGCCCGGGGTCTCTGGATTACTAGCCCAGGCCTCTGGATTACTAGCCCAGACCACTGGATTACTAGCCCAGACCGCTGGTTTACTAGCCCAGGCCTCTGGATTACTAGCCCAGACCGCTGGTTTACTAGCCCAGGCCTCTGGACTACTAGCCCAGGGTCTCTGGATTACTAGCCCAGACCACTGGATTACTAGCCCAGGCCTCTGGATTACTAGCCCAGACCGCTGGTTTACTAGCCCAGGCCTCTGGACTACTAGCCCAGGGTCTCTGGATTACTAGCCCAGACCACTGGATTACTAGCCCAGGCCTCTGGATTACTAGCCCAGGGTCTCTGGATTACTAGCCCAGGCCTCTGGATTACTAGCCCAGACCACTGGATTACTAGCCCAGGCCTCTGGACTACTAGCCCAGGGTCTCTGGATTACTCGCCCAGGCCGCTGGATTACTAGCCCAGGGTCTCTGGATTACTAGCCCAGGCCACCGGATTACTAACCGAGACCGCTGGATTACTAGCCCAGGCTGCCGGATTACTAGCCCAGTAAAGTAACCACTATCACGGAGATTGATAGATTTTTGTTGGGCAAGGGTATTAAGGGTTATGGAACCAAACGCGGGTAAATGGAGTTACGATACAGATCAGGCCATGATCTCACTGAATGGCAGAACAGGCTCGAGGGGCTGAATGGCCTCCTCCCTGTTCCTAATGTTCCTACCCTTTCGCACCCCACGGTACAGAACGTCAACCCAAAGCATAAATAATTAATGTCAAAGCAACACACTCCGTCCCCGGCTCCTTTTTTTTAAATAAATGTAATAAATACATGCAGCACGCCCCCCCGGTCACCAGGCTCGACCAAATGCCTCAAGTGAGAAATTTACAGGAAAACACTGACGGCGATGAGTTCACGTTGACAAACGCGGGGAGGGGGGGGGTTAATTTTAACCTGACTGGCCAGGAGGGTGGAAGGCCGGTTTAACACCCCGCCCGATACCGACTTCGATAGAGGCTAATCTCTGGGCCGAGTGTAAAACCAGCGTCCCGCACCCACCCACCTCCCCCCTTGATCCTCTGGGAGTCCCGACGGGCCCATTAGGTTAAAATTGGCCCCATATTATTGTAGCGTCTGCGGGCAGATTTCTGCCCTCGGGATTGTCGGAATCGAGCCACTGTTCCGCCATTGGGTGCACAGACTTCACAAGAGAAACATTAACCAGCCCGTGAGAGCGAGCAAAGGTTGCCCCGCGCTTCACTGCTAATCAGTTATACATACGGGCTCCAGGAAACAGCTCCTTGGATGACCTTGGCTGAAAATAGAAAATTAAAATGCACATATTTTTTTTTAAAGTGCGATCGATGAACCTTGTTCACAATTCCCCCCCCCCGCCATTCTGTGGCTGAAGTGCCACCCTGCCCAAGGACGCCCTTTCGGCAGCACGCTGGGGGTGAGAACGGTTATTGTGGTGTGTGTGGGGCGGGGGTGGGGGGTTGAGGGGCTGCTCTCAGTCGCCCTGAAATTGGCTGTCGCGAGGGAGCGGCTCCAGTGGTTTTCCTCAGCTGCCCCCAGCAGAGGGAGATGGCGTCCGCCGCTTCCATTCGCACGGCGGCTTCAGTTTTAGTGTTACAAGGGCCCCTATATGCGCAGGCGGCCCCAGGTGAGTGTAGTGATAATTCGCGCCCGCCTTCGAAGGGCTGCCTTTAAGCATTGCCGTCGCTGACAAGGAAACGTCCTTCGCATTGTTTTCGATAAAGTCAGGTTGTTTTGTGGGGGGGGGGTTTGAAGACATCTACAGTGGCTGCGGTGGGTCAAATAGCTGCAGGGGGAGGTGAGCGGGAAGGCACTTTCGCTGCTGATGGACTTGGCTTCGTCGGGTCATGAAGGTGGTCCCCATATTAAACCTGACCAGCGGACCGGTTCTTGCTTCAGAAGCCGATGAGCGTTAACGACAATCAGGACTGTTTTGTCGGTCCGTGGCTGCCCTGAGCCAGAAATGCTGCGTCTGGTTGGATCAAGGAGGGGTGTCGCCGGGAAAGGGCAGCGATGCACCTCGCCCTCGCCCGACCTGGAAGCGTTAACATTGGCCGGTGCTGCGCTGTCAGAAGCGGTCTCTTTGTCGCGGCTGGGCCGTTGCAACTGCTGACTTGCGGCAGGCACCTTGCCTCCGAGGCCCTGTCGGGAATTTGGGATGACAGTCCAGCGGAAGGGGTTCAGGCCGGGCGTGGCAGGGAAGACAAATGCTGCCTTGGCGGGGAAGTAGCTGAGAACGGGACGCCATTTCCTGTTGGGAGCCAGGGGGCAGGGGGGCGGTGGTCGGTTTTCTGCGGGACCCTGCGATTATCCAACACGGCCCCTGAAGTGGGATCGTCATGCTGGTGAGCTGTCGGAAGCAGGCACCAGTTACTTTGGCTGACTCGGTAGTGAATGCCCAAGACTCTCAATCCATTCACGGGCATTGTTTTCCAACAGATTAAATAGATGGACGATTACAGAAGTACAAAAACGTCTCAAGATTTGGCCACATTGGGAGGCCAATGCGAAAGTAAAGGGATTGCTCGAGGAACTTGTACCTGTCGCTGTTACAGAGTTAATACGTCAAGCTTCCTTAATCCAGAAGAGCGCCTTCCGATTCCATCAGTGCGTAAAGAATGTCTTAAGTTCCTTCTTGGACTCTTGTCAGAGTGAGAAATGCACCGGGAGTAAAGTTGCAGGGCTCCTCTTATTGTCGACAGTTTCTGCCGTTCTCAGCTCCGGGGGGTTAACCCACACCCGCACGACCCTGAAGACGATAATCAAATCTCTTGAAGGAAGGATGTACGAAAAATCAAAAAGTTTGCCTTATTTTCAGACAGCACTGTGCGCGCCTGAGTTCCAAGGAATCTCCTACACGTATCAAGCTGAATTCGCCCACCCCACACACCAGCTCTCGGACAGTGGCGGGAGGGTTGGAGTGTGGGGTGCGGCCAACGTTTCAGGTCTGAAGCTCTCCTGTGTCTACTGGACACTGAAAGTCCTAAGTTGAAGTTTCGCCAGTCTTCATCGGGTACTTGGCGAACCGGATTCCACCGAAAATGACAATGATACACAAGCAAGCAAAGCTTTTTTTTCCTTCTTCCTTTTAAAAAAAAACGCCATAAATTTAGTGCTTTGTACTTCCACCTGGTTGAAACTGGAAAATGTTCCGCCATAGCCCGTGACGGCAGCAACTCGCTTTCACCAGCTCATGCTGCCCGAGCTCTCGCCTCAATGAGCTGCCATGCTGCATATCGATCACCTACTTCCACAGTGAGAAATCTTCAAGTTCCGAAAATGCCTTTAAAACAAGGCCCTGGCGATCTTCATCCCCTTGGACCTGATTTTCGGGAATGGGGAGCCATGCTCCGTCCTCAGTTTCGGCGAAGGGTAGCCCTTTCTCCGCAGAATGAAGTCAACGCTGGTGGAGTTCATGGCGTAGAAGACGTTGGCATTGTACGGGATGGTGAACTCTGCAAAGGACAGGTCGAAAATAAAACCGTCACATGGTATAAGATCATATGGCGCGTGCAGTCAACCCGGGAATGACACGTTAGTGTATAATATATATCAATAAATCAACCCAACTCCCAGACAGTCTCAGTGAATCTCAATGAACCCGTGCAATTCCCATTCTATCAGATTCCGCTGGATTTAGCAAATAACGCAACTCTCCACCCACAGAGGCACTTTTCCCGGCACTTGCGCGGCCCCTACAGGCGCATTCACCCCTCGTATGCACCCGTGGGGATCGCAAAATCCGGCCTATTTAATTTACTGAAAACTGACTAGTGTTCGCCAACGAAACTGGTGAGTGGTTTAGTATCGGGTTTTTATTTTAAGTCATTTTTAGCGATTTAAAATCAGGTTACTCACAGGTAGTGAACTAGACACTCTAATTAAAAATGCTTATTTTTAAATGGGCTGCGATAAACCCATTTTCAGCTGTATTAATAAAACTGCTCTTAAATTACTACTCTTAAATACTTCAATGAATATCTTGTAAGGCTATGAGAAAGAATTAACCGATTGCCTTCTATTACTCTGCCCGATTGCGCTGGTTCATGGAAGGTTTTACGTTTGTGATGTTGCAAATGCCTTTTGGTGGAAAGTTGATGTGAGTTAACCAGTGCAATCTCAGGTGCAATTTGAGCCCAATTTCCCGGTTGTGCCCAAATCGGAAACTCTACCCCACTGTGTCAAGTAAACCACTTCTCTCGTCTGCCTAGGATTCAAACAGGCAGCAGGAGAACGCTCAAGAAGATGGGATTGAGTCAGAATACAGTAGCTCCGCCTGGGGTGTGGGACATAAGAAATAGGAGCAGGAGTCAGTCGTTCAGCTCCTTGAGCCTGCTCCGCCATTCAATAAGATCATGGCTGATCGCCGACCTCAACTCCACTTTCCTGCCCGCTCCCCATAACCCTCGACTCCCTTAGTGTCCAAAAATCTATCGATCTCTGTCTTGAATATACTCAACCACTGAGCAGCTACAGCCCTCTGGGGTAGAGAATTCTAAAGATTCACCACCCTCTGAGTGAAGAAATTTCTCCTTGTCTCAGTCCTAAATGGCCAACCCCTTATCCTGAGGCTATGCCCCCTCGTTCTAGGCTTTTCAACCAAGGAAAACATACGAATGAAGAGCAGGAGTCGGCCATTCGGCCCCTCGAGCCTGCTCCGCCATTCAATAAGATCATGGCTGAACATCCACCTCAACTCCACTTCCCTGCACTATCCCCATATCCCTTGATTCCCCAAGAGTACAAAAATCTATCTAACAGAAGAACAAAAGAAATCTCGATTTAACTTTTTAAAGATAAATGGTTTAACAGGGTTTCACACTGACTCACCTGACTGGCCGGCTCAGGCTCCACCCCTCAGACACCCCGATTGAACATAGAACATAAGAACGTAAGACGTAGGAGCAGGAGTAGGTCATTTGGCCCCTCGAGCCTGCTCCGCCATTCAATAAGATCATGGCTGATCTGATCTTGGCCTCAACTCCACTTCCCTGCCCGCTCCCCATAACCCTCGACTCCCCTGTAGCTCAAATATCTGTCTATCTCCACCTTAAATGTATTTAATGACCCAGCCTCCACAGCTCTCTGGGGAAGAGAATTCCACAGATTTATGACCCTCTGAGAGAAGAAATTCCTCCTCATTTCCATTTTAAATGGGTGACCCTTTATTCTGAAACTATGCCCCCTAGTTCTAGATTCCCCCACGAGGGAAACATCCTCTCTGCATCTACCCTGTCGAGCCCTCTCAGAATCTTATGTTTCAATAAGATCACCTTCATTCTTCTAAACTCCAATGAGTATCGGCCCAATCTGCTCAACCTTTCTTCATAAGACAACCCCTTCATCCCAGGAATTAACCTAGTGAACCTTCTCTGAACTGCCTCCAATGCAAGTATATCTCTCCTTAAATAAGGAGACCAAAACTCTACGCAGTACTCCAGGTGTGGTCTCACCAACGCCCAGTACAGTTGCAGCAGGACTTCCCTACTTCTCAGCATCTACCCTGTCCAGCCCTCAAAGACATATCACCTTTGTCCTCGGACATGAGCTGCACCAGTTCATAAGACGCGACTGCGTTAGCATCCTGGTTGTGTTTTTCCAGAGCCTTCCCCACGACTGCAGGCGTCTTGTCCTGACTGGACACCTGGGGAAAGAGGGAAGAGCGTGATTCCTCGGGTCGGACTGGAGTTACGGAGGGGCTTCTGCTGTCCCCCCCACCCCCCCATCTTGGTAATGCCCAATAATGATGCTGTGATGATGGTACGGGGCTGACATTAACTTTGGCCGACGGTGCAAAATGGGCAATATTGAATTCGCCGCACATTATATACCTCGCACGAGTTTCATCTCCACTGAAGTCAATAGAAGAGAGAATCGGGCATGGTGTGTAACAGGCGGCCAATGCGATATTGCCTATTTTACACTCTCGCCCAGAGTTAAAATTAGTCCCTTATGTGTATTCGCAGGTACATCTGATTCCACGTTTGTGTGTCAGAAAGTCAAGGCCAACACCCTAAGCTCTGGAATTCCCTCCCTAATCCTCTCCACCTCTCTCTCCTCCTTTAAGTCGCTCCTTCAAACCTATCCCTTTGACCAAGCTTTTGGTCACCTGTCCTAATATCTCCTTATGTGGCTCGGTGTCAGGTTCTGTTTGATAATCGCTCCTGTGAAGCACCTTGGGACGTTTTACTATTATAAAGACACTGCATGGCTAAAGATGGTTAGGATCTGAAAGGGTGGTGGAGGCAGACTCAATCGTGGCTTTCAAAAGGGAGTTGGATAAGTACCTGAGGGGAAAAAATTTGCAGGGCTACGGGGAGAAGGCAGGGGAGTGAGACTAGCTGAAGTGGTCTTGCAGAGAGCTGGCACGGGCTCGATGGGTCAAATGGTCTCCTTCTGTGCTGTAACCATTCTATGATTCTATATAAATGCAAGTTGTTGTTGTCGTCATGAGTTCAAGTCCCACTTGAGGGACTTCAGTGCGAAATCCAGGCTGACACTCCCAGTACAGTGCTGAGGGAGTGCTGCACTGTCAGAGGTGCCGTCTTTCGGATGAGACGTTAAACGGAGGTCCCGTCTGCCCTTGGCCAAAGACGGAGGCTTTAAGGAGCGTCTTAAAGGAGGACAGAGAGGTAACGAGGCTGAGAGGTTTAGGGAGGGAATTCCAGAGCTTAGGGTCTAGGCAACTGAAGGCACGGCCACCAATGGCGTGGTGAAGGAAACCGGGGATGCACAGGAGGCCGAAACTGGAGGCTTGCAGATATCTCGGAGGATTGTAGGGCTGCAGGAGGTGACAGAAATAAGGGAGGGGCGAGGCCATGGAGGGATTTAAACACAAGGATGAGAATTTTAAAATTGAAGTGTTGCTGGACCGGGAGCCAGTGTAGGTCAGCGAGCACAGGGGAGATGGGTGAACAGGACTTGGTGCGAGTTAGGACACGGACAACCGAGTTTTGGATGAGCTGAAGTTTATGGAGGGTGGAAGATGGGTTACCCAGGGCAACCAGTTTCCCTTAATGAAATCCTATGGACTGGCCTTCAAACAGGATGGTCAAACTGGGTACAGCAGTGCAGTGGTTTTAGTATTTAAAAAATATATATATTTTGGATTAGGGATGTGAGCATCAGTGAGCACTGGTAGAATAACTCAACAGCACTTGGCTGCAACAACACTCAAGAAGCTCGACACCATCCAGAACAAAACAGTCCACTTGATCAGCAGCACATCCACCACCTTAAATATCCACTCCCTCCACCGTGGGTGCAGTGTGAACCATCTACAAGATGCACTGCAGCAACTCGCCAAGGCTTCTTCGGCAGCACCTCCCAAACCTGCGACCTCTTCCACCAAGAAGGACAAGGGCAGCAGGCGCATGGGAACAACATGTGGTGATTATTCCTTGTTTAGTAAAAGTATTATGATTGGTTGTTTGTTAACTGCCTTGGGATATATGTTGTAATCTCATTGGTAGTTGATGTCACATGATGTGTGGTGGCCACCTTAAATTCAGTTCTTTTCCAGCTTTGGTTGGGACTGGATGTGGAAAGATGTGCTGCAGATTTTAAAGTTAATAAAGCCTAGTTTTGGAAGGCAAATCTATTCTTTATTTCAATTTATTAACTTTATGTTAGAATGGAGCGATATCTTCAACCAGAACGATTCAAGGCTGACCCCAATTCTGCTGGAGTGGATGATAAATGGAAACATTGGTATTGTACATTTAAAAACTTTTTGGGCGTGTTGGATCAAGAGTCTCTAAATAAGCTGAATATGCTGATCAACTACATTGCTCTGGATGTATATAAATATATTTTGGACTGTAAAACTTATGAAGTGGCTATTTCTACATTGGAAAAGATTTTTGTTAAACCAAAGAATGAGGTATTTGCACGTCACCTTCTATCTGCCCGTAGGCAGCAGGTGGGAGAATCTTTGGATACTTATTTACAAGCACTTCAGTGCCTTAGTGTTAACTGTAATTATAAGGCCGTGACGGCTGAAGAATATAAGGAAGAATCGGTACGGGATGCTTTTATTAATGGATTACTGTCCAGATCAATTCGTCAGCGGTTGTTAGAAAATAAGACTTTGGATCTTAAAAATGCTTTTGAGCAAGCTTCTACATTGGATGTGGCTCAGAGAAGTTCGGATTCTTATGCTCTTTTTAATCGGCCTGCGACTATGGTTTCGGCAGTTTCGGATGAAAAGGAATTATGTGGACTTAATGGGAGTGGTTTACTAGATTCTGAAACAGTTTCTACTTCGGCGGCTGTTGCCTCTAGGATTCAGAAGTGTTATTTTTGTGGGAATATCCGGCACCCTCGTCTGAAGTGTCCTGCTCGGGAGGCTGTGTGTAGTAAATGCGGCAAGAGAGGTCATTATGCACGCGTGTGCAAATCATCAGGTTCAATTACCTCCTCCTCTCCTGGTGTGGGAGGGCCCTCCTCTACCACCTCCTCCTCTGTGACTATTCAGCCTTTAGATAGGGCGTTTATTGCATCAATTTCTGCTGCATTTGCTCATGGCCGAAACAAAGCTATAGTTACGGCTCAAGTTAATGGGTTGGAAATGAAGGCCCTTATAGATACGGGCAGTACTGAGAGTTTTATAAGTCTTCAGTTTGCGAAGGAGAAGCATTTGAAAATTTCGCCTGTTACGTATCAGGTGTGTATGGCTCAGACGACCCTTACTTCACAAATAGCTGGTTGTTGCTTTGTGAAAATGATTCTTCTAGGTAATACGTATACTGATATACGCCTATCTGTTTTGCCTAATCTCTGTGCGGATATTTTGATTGGACATGATGTGCTTCAGTTACACGAGTCTCTTAGTCTTTCATTTGGAGGGACTAAGCCACCTTTATCTATTTGTGGATTAACCTCTTTATCCATTTCTCCATTATCACTTTTTTCCAATTTGATGCCAGATTGTAAGCCAATTGCTACCGTCAAGAAGATATAGTAGTCAGGATAGAGAATTTATTAATTCTGAAGTTCAACGTCTCTTATTGGAAGGAATCATTGAACCTAGTTGTTCGCCTTGGCGAGCACAGGTAGTTGTCACGACTAATGAGAGACACAAGAAACGAATGGTGATAGACTATTCCCAAACTATTAATAGGTATGCTCAATTAGATGCGTACCCTTTGCCTAAGATTGATGAGCTTATCAATAAAGTATCTCAGTATAAGGTTTTTAGCACTATTGACCTAAAGAGTGCTTATCATCAGATTCCTATTGTTAAGAAGGATCAACCATATACGGCCTTTGAGGCTGGTGGAAAGCTGTATCAGTTTTGCCGAATACCATTTGGTGTTACTAATGGTGTTGCTTGTTTTCAACGGGCAATGGATGCTTTTATAAGTGATAACTCCCTCTCTGACACCTTTTCATACTTAGATGACATCACAGTGTGTGGCAAATCAAGGGTGGAGCATGATTCTAATTTTAAAAGATTCCTTCAAGCTGCGGAAAAAGTTGGTTTAACTTTTAATAAAGAGAAATGTATCTTTTCGACTACTGAGGTAAATCTATTGGGGTATATTATCTCGGGAAACAAGATTAAACCAGATCCAGAACGTCTGCGACCATTGATTGATTTACCTTGTCCTACTAATTCTAAGGCTTTGCAACGAGTTGTTGGACTGTTTTCTTATTATTCTAATTGGATTGCAAATTTTTCACGGAAGATCCGGCCTCTTATTCGGGTTACGACATATCCTCTATCATGGGAGGCCAGGACATGTTTTGAGAATTTTAAAAAGGATATTTTAGGAGCAGTTGTGCATTCTATTGATGAGCAGGTTCCTTTTGTGATCGAGACGGATGCTTCTGATTTTGCAATTGGGGCTACTCTGAACCAAAATGGAAGACCTGTGGCCTTTTTCTCACGTACTTTGAACAATAGTGAAAAAAGACATTCTTCAATAGAGAAAGAGGCATACGCAATAGTAGAAGCATTGCGTAAATGGAGACATTATTTATTGGGGCGACATTTCACGTTGGTAACTGATCAAAAATCTGTGTCCTTTATGTTTGATGTTAAACATTTTGGAAAGATCAAAAATGATAAAATAATGAGATGGAGGATTGAGTTGGCATGTTACCATTTTGACATAGTTTATCGTCCGGGGAAGGATAATGTTGCTGCTGATGCATTGTCGAGGGCTTATTGTTCTGTGATTCACGGAGATACGCTTATTAATCTTCACAATGCCTTATGTCATCCTGGGGTTACGAGGATGATACACTTCGTACGCAGTAAGAATTCGCCCTTTTCAGTTGAAGACGTCAAGCGGATGACTTCATCATGTTCTATCTGCGCTCGGTGTAAACCGAATTTCTTTAAGCCTCAACGAGCTCATCTTATAAAGGCTACTTCTCCTTTTGAACGTTTGAGCGTCGATTTTAAGGGGCCTCTTCCTTCAACTACTCAAAACCGATATATTTTTACTGTTGTGGATGAGTTTTCAAGGTTCCCTTTTGCTTTTCCTTGTGCAGATGTTTCAGCTGCTACAGTTATCAAATGTCTGACTCAACTTTTTGTCATCTTTGGGATGCCTGCGTATATCCATTCGGATCAGGGAAGTTCTTTTATGTCTTCCCAGTTGAAGGAATACCTTCAGAGTCGGGGAATTTCTACTAGTAGAACTACCCCGTATAATCCCCAGGGTAATGGACAGTGCGAACGATACAATGGGGTGATCTGGAAGGCAGTTATGTTGGCTTTGACATCCCGGAACCTTAAGAATACACAGTGGGAAATGGTACTGCCTGATGCCCTGCATTCCATTAGATCATTGCTTTCAACGGCTACTAATGTGACCCCCCATGAAAGGCTCTTTAACTATCCACGGAGATCTACTACGGGATATTCGGTACCTTCATGGCTTACTATGCAGGGACCTGTGCTGCTTCGACGCCATGTTAGATTGTCAAAATATGATCCTTTAGTGGAGGAGGTGGAGCTGTTGGAGGCAAATTCCCAATATGCTCATATTCGATTCCAAGATGGGAAAGAAAGTACTGTTTCAATTAAAGACTTGGCTCCTTGTGGTGGCCAGCCCTCTTCTGAGGATATTAACAATAGTCATGATTTAGATAATGTGGATGCTGTTACAGATACTACGAATGTCTCCAATCCAATTGCAGATAATTATACTTCTATTAGTCAGCCCTTGATGGATGTTTATGACCGTCCCAGTTTATCTTCTGATGGGATTTCTAATCCGGAAACCGTTGAAAATCGGGATATGGTAGCCTTCCTGCTGAAGATACTTCTGTGCCTTCTGGTGTGGGAGGGCAAGGAATTTCACCAAGGTTAAGAAGGTCGACACGAACAAGATATCCGGTCGACCGATTGAAAATGGACTTTTAAATTGATAGTAATGTTTTAAAATTGTTGTAATATTATATTATATTGTTTTAGTTGAGAGATACTTAATACTGATGTGCAATGTTATTATTTGTTGTTGTTCACTTAGTATTGTGCCATGTAAACAGTTTTACTCTTGTTGTGCATAGTTTTAGTTGTAAATAATTAATTATAAATTGTAAAGGTTATTTAGGTTGGAGTATATTTTAAAAGGAGGGGTGAATGTGGTGATTATTCCTTGTTTAGTAAAAGTATTATGATTGGTTGTTTGTTAACTGCCTTGGGATATATGTTGTAATCTCATTGGTAGTTGATGTCACATGATGTGTGGTGGCCACCTTAAATTCAGTTCTTTTCCAGCTTTGGTTGGGACTGGATGTGGAAAGATGTGCTGCAGATTTTAAAGTTAATAAAGCCTAGTTTTGGAAGGCAAATCTATTCTTTATTTCACAACACCACCTCCAAGTTCCCCTCCAAGTCACACACCATCCTGACTTAGAAATATATCGCCGATCCTTCATCGTTGCTGGGTCAAAATCCTAGAACTCCCTCCCTAACAGCGCTGTGGGAGCACCTTCACCACATGGACTGCAGCGGTTCAAGAAGGCGGCCCACCACCATCTTCTCAAGGGCAATTAGAGACAGGAAATAAATGCCGGCCTTGCCAGCGACGCCCACATCCCCCGAGAATTAATTTTAAAGAAACCCGCCTCATAGGCCCCAGAAAACACCTACCAGAATGCTCTTGTACATGTTTCCGTTGGCGATGTCCAAGCGCACACGGATGATCCGGCAGTCGGACTGCGGCGAGCCTATGGGCGTGGACGGGGAAGCGTATGTCGCGCCGCACGACGCCGACCGCCTGTGCCCTTTGATGAAAGCGGCGGTGGGAGACAGCGTGGAGGGGGAAGGAGGGCAGGTCAGGCTGGGGTCGATCCCGGCAGAGTCCAAGGAGGAGACCGAGGGGAACTTTGTGTGCTGTGAAAGAAGAACGAGAGAGAGAGAGAGATCGCATTAACCCCCTGTGGTTAGCTCAATAAAAATGTTGTGTTATTCCTAGTCAGGTTCACCAGTTCAGCGGGTCATAGAATAGAATCATAAAATCTTACAGCACAGAAGGAGGCCATTTAGCCCATCGTGCCTGTGCCGGCTATTTGTAAGAGCTGTCCAATTAGTCCTGTTAGATCCGTGATTCTGAGAGTATGATGTTTTTCAATAGCCACACGGCTGTTGTAACTTAACAATCAACAGGTATTTACTGGAGTAGGGTAGTCTCAAGACTGGGGTACAGAGGCATGCTCAAGGCTTATATACAGGTGTGGTCACTGCCGGTACGACAGTATGCAGGAGCTGTAAAAGTAGTTCTCTTAAAGGTACATACACTACAATTCCTTCCCTTTTAGATTAGTAGTACCCATAATATTCAAATAACAATTAACACTTTAACATGTACATTAAACAACAATAGTCCATTTATAGATTCAGTCTTTGGGGCGGCTTCCTGATCCTTTCAGGATAGCGCCTTTCCTGAGGTTCTTGTTCTTGGTGCGGAGGCGATTCTGGCCCCTTTTCATCGGTTAGTTCATTGGGTTCCACTGCTACTGGTTCGGGGGTGGATGCTACCGGTATGTCGAGTTCATCCCCAGGTACGCAAGACATGGGGTTGACTCGTTCCTGTGACGCTAAGATCTGATCAACGTGGCGTCTCACAATGTTCTCCCCGACATCCACTGTGTACATTAATGGCCCCTGCCTTGTGCATATCGTTCCGGGTTGCCATTTCTCTGTTCGGTAGTCACGGGCCAAGGCTGGTTGTCCTACGTTGAAGCTCCTTGTCGGCTTCTCATTGATGTGCTGGAATTGTTTATCCTCAACATTTCTTCGCACGTTTGGTCTGAGCAAGTCCAGATGAGATCTCAACCTTCGGCTAAAGAACATCATGGCCGGGGTCTGGTTGGTAACTGCATGTGTCGTGTTTCGGTGGGCTAATAAGAAATTGTCCACCTTATGCTGTAGTGGAATTTCATCGTCGCACATGGCCTTTATCGCCTTCTTAAAGGTTTGTACGAACCTCTCGGCCAATCCATTTGTGGCTGGATGATACGGGGCGGATGTGTAATGCCTTACCCCATTCCTTCTCATAAATTTTCGAAACTCTTCGGACACAAACTGTGGTCCATTATCAGAGCAAATCTGCTCTGGCAAGCCGTTTCTGGCAAATATGGTCCGTCGGACTGCAATAGTTTTCTCTGTAGTGGTTGAGGACATTTTTATCACCTCAGGCCACTTCGAATGAGCATCCACTGCTATTAAGAACATTGAGTCCATGAATGGACCAGCGAAATCAATATGCACCCGTTGCCATGGAGAGGAGGGCCACTCCCATGGGTGTAAAGGGGCCTGTGGTGGTGCATTTTGGACCTTCTGGCATCCTGAGCAGCTCTTGGTTAGGTCTTCGATTTGTTGATCGATTCCCGGCCACCACACATAAGCCCTAGCAAGGCTTTTCATTTTCACTCCCCCCAGATGACCTTCATGTAGCTCATTTAGCACTCTCTCCCTTAACTTGGGTGGAATCACCACTCTGGATCCACACATCACTGTCCCCTGGCATACTGACAGCTGTTCTCTTCTGGATGAGAATGCTGGCAACAGTGAGTCGCCATGTGTTGGCCATCCCCTCACCGTCAAATCATATACCCGAGACAGTGTCGGATCATTGCGGGTCTCCTTCTCTATATCCGTGTTCGTTACTGGCAATCGTTCAATTATTGACGAATAAAATATCTCGATAGGGTCCACTGCTGGTGCTTCCTCCACAGTAGGCAGCGACAGGCGCGATAGCCCATCAGCGTTTCCATGCTGTTTCGGGCCTTTATATTCTATTTCATATTGATTCGCCCCGAGAAACAGGGACCATCTTTCTAACCGTTGTGCAGTCATCACTGGAACGCCCTTCTTAGGATTAAAGATGGAGACAAGTGGTTGGTGGTCAGTCAGCAAGGTGAACATCTGCCCATGCAGATAGTGGTTGCATTTTTTTACTCCCCATACTAGGCTGAGGGCCTCCCTGTCAATCTGGGCGTAGTTGCGCTCGGCTGAGGTTAGTGACCGAGACGCAAAGGCTACTGGCCTCTCCAACCCGTCTGGGAATTTGTGCGACAGCACCGCTCCAATACCATAGGGTGATGGATCACATGCCAAACGAATTGGTAGTGCTGGGTTGAAATGGGCCAACACCTCTTTTGATGTGATCAATTCTTTACACTTCTGGAAAGCTTGTCTACGTCCGTCATTCCACCTCCATGGTACCCCCGTTTGCAGTAGGGTGTTCAGTGGGTGTAATACCGTGGACAAATTTGGTAAGAACTTATGGTAGTAGTTTACCAGCCCGAGGAACGACCTCAGTTGTGACATATTTTCCGGTGCTGGAGCCTTGACTACTGCTTCAATCTTTTCAGGGGACTTATGTAACCCCTCTTCATCGATGGCGTGGCCACAATACGAGATCTGCTTCTGGAAATACTCGCACTTGTGGCGATTAGCTCATAGCCCATATTCCTTTAACCTGGTGAGCACCTTCTCCAAGTTGGCGAGGTGATCACTGTCATTTTCGCCCGTGACCAGGATGTCGTCCAAATAACACTGGGTCCCTGGAATCCCTTGCAGGACTTGATCCATCGCCCTTTGCCAAATAGCCGGAGCCGATGCTACCCCGAACACCAGCCGGTTGTATTGATAGAGACCTTTATGAGTGTTAATCGTAAGGTATTGTTTTGAGGCTTCGTCTACCTCCATTTGCAAGTACGCCTGGGCTAGATCAATTTTGGTGAAGTGTTTACCTCCAGATAGCGAGGCGAAAATGTCCTCAAGTTGTGGAAGTGGATATTGTACCGTGTGAAGGATTGGGTTCACTGTCACCTTAAAATCCCCACAGATGCGGACCTTCATTGGTTCCCCAGACGTATTACTCAACGACCTCTTCATTACAGGAATGATGGGTGCAGCCAACTCGCTCCAGTCTACTTTGGACAGTACTCCCGAACGTTCCAACCCTTCCAGCTCTGCTTCGACAGCTGGTCTGATCGCATAAGGCACTGGTCTGGCCGTAAGAAACTTTGGGCTTGCATTTTCCTCTATTTTAATCGTTGCTGTTATGCCTGTTAGTGTTCTGAGTCCCTCCTGGAACACTTCTTTTGCGTCAGGTGGCATTTTTGACAGTCGTCCAGGTGTGACGTCGTCATCCGTTTTGGCCTCAACCTTCAGTGCCTGTATGGAATGCCAATCGAATTGTATCTTCCGGATCCATTCACATCCTAGCAGTGGTGGTCCTCCATCTGGCAATACATATATGTCCATTTTAGGTATTTCCTGGCCTTTATATATCACTTTCACCCTTATTTTTCCTTTGGGGTAGACTTTTTGCCCTGTGTACGTCTTCAAGATAATCTCTGTAGCTTTCAAGTGTATATGTGAAAATAGCCGCTTGTCGTCCCTTTGGTTTATGACTGTTAGGGCTGATCCTGTGTCCAATTCCATTTTCACTTGGACTCTGTCTATCTTGAGTGTAACCCAGATAGTCTGGTGATCCTCCATTTTGGTTACCTTATGTAGTTTCAGACAACCCAGCTCCTTGCTTCCGGAGTCTGTGTCACTTTTCTGAACTACTGTCCATCACCTTGTGTACCTTTTTGTACTTCTCCTGTGGAGATTTCTTACTGTTGGTTTTCTTCCCAGACCTGCAGACTCTTGCTATGTGTCCTGCTTTTCCACACTGTCTGCACACTTGGTCCTTGAACCAACAATCCTGCTGGTCGTGTGTTGTTCTGCTGCAGCGATAGCACTTCCCTGTTCCACAGGACATTTCATTGGTGCCATATTCTTGCGGTCTCCGTTGTATCTCTGCAGCGCCCCTTGTGGCTGCTTCGTGTGATACTGCCATACTGATAGCCTTGTCCAGCGTAAGATCCTTTTCTGATAGAAGCCATTTCTGGGTTCCCTCACTTTGCAGCCCACACACAAACTTGTCCCTTAACGCATCTGCTAGTCCCACTCCAAACTGGCAGTTTTTCGATAGCTTGCGCAGTTCTGTTAAGTACTCAGCATTGCTTTCGTCTTTGTGTTGGTTCCTTTTATGGAACTTAAATTGTTCTGCTATCAGCAGCGGTGTGGGGTTTAAGTGGTCCTGTAGGATTTCTACTATGCTTTCGAGATTCTTGTTCACAGGCTTCTCTGGGGTTATTAGGTTTCGCAGTAACCCATAAGTTTTTGCACCCATGGAATTTAACAAAACCAGTGCTTTCCTAGCATCTGGCACTTCATTCGCCCTGCAGTACACCTCAATACGTTCCACATATGTCACCCAATCTTCGACTTCATTGTTGAACGTAGAGATACTGCCACTCTTCGGCATCCCTGGGTGTGATTTAACTGTCAAATATGGCATCTCCTGCGTTTCCCCTTCTTCTCCGCTGGCAAAAAATGGCGTCTCCCGTGCTCGCCCTTCTTCTCCGCTGCGGCTTCTAAAAAATGGCGTCTCCCGCGCTCTTCCTTCTTCTCCGCGGCTCAATGGCATCTCTCGCGCTCTCCCTTCTTCTCCCCGCGGATGCTGTTCAGCCCTTGAGCCCTGGCTGTGCTCTGCGCGTTTTGTTTTGTTTCTTTCTGTGTGCCTTTCCCGTTTCCGCCGCTCGGTCCTGAACCCGGCTGCTGCTTTACCCTCTCTCTCTCCATTTTGTTTTTCCTCGACGCCACTCGGTTTTCAACCCCCGGCTGCGCCCTGTGCGCTTCACCCTCTATCCTACCCCGTCGACGCTGCTCGGCTTTTTCTCCGCCGTCGGTCGGCTCCAGCTGCCGCTGTCTGGGAAGGGTCTGCGCTGTACCTGTCGTCAGTCTGTTGCTGATCGTCGTGGCTGGGGAACCAAGCCCGGCTCTCCACAGCCTCCCCTGCGATGTTCACTCTCTGCTGGACAACTGGGCGGTTGCTCGTGGTCGACGCCCGTGCTTCTGGCCTTGACTTTCTTCCACCGCCCTCCGGAGCGAATCCTCGAAGGGAAATGCAGAGTTGCAGGTAGATTCGAATCGCCACTCGTCGCCACTGTTAGATCCGTGATTCTGAGAGTATGATGTTTTTCAATAACCACACGGATGCTGTAACTTAACAATCAACAGGTATTTACTGGAGTAGGGTAGTCTCAAGACTGGGGTACAGAGGCATGCTCAAGGCTTATATACAGGTGTGGTCACTGCCGGTACTACAGTATACAGGAGCTGTAAAAGTAGTTCTCTCTTAAAGGTACATACACTACAAGTCCCACTCCCCAACTTTCTCTCCATAGCCCTGAAAATTAGTCCTCTTCAAGCACATGTCCAATGCCCTTTTGAAAGTTCCTATTGAATCTGATTCCACCACACTTTAAGGTAGTGCGTTCCAGATCATAACAACTCTCTGTCTGAAAAATATTCTCCTCATTTCCCCTCTGGTTCGTTTGCCAATTATTTTACATCTATGACCTCTGGTTACCGACCCACTTGCCAGAGGAAATAGTCTCTCCCTACTTGCTCTATCAAAACCCCCTCACGATTTTGAACACCTCTATCAAATCTCTCCTTAACCTTCTCTGCTCTGAGGAGCACAATCCCAGCTTCTCCAGTCTCTCCGCATAACTGAACTCCCTCATCCCTGGTATCATCCTGGTAAACCTTCTCTGTAAACCTTCATTGTCAGCTGTGGCTCAGTGGGTAGCACTCTCTAGGTGGGAGGAGCTAGGAGTGAGCAGGTGTTGCTGGTTGCCTGATTGCAGCTGGGTGTTGGAGGGAGTTTTGTAAAAAGTTGGTGCTGGGTTTTGGGGTTTTGTTTTCAGGTTTTTAGGGCCTTTTTGGCCCACAAAAAACAGTCAGTTGGCTGCTGAGGGGTCCGGAGTGCCGGGCCCCTCGGAGGACAGTGTTCCCGAGAGGAATTTAATTAGGGAAGAAACTGTGGCAGGAAAGGAAAAAAGAAGGCCCAAAGATTTGGGCCGGGACCTCAGGAGGTTTGGTAAAGAAAACACGGTGGTGGTACAGTGTGAGGATAAGAAGATTCGAGCCTGGGATATAATCCAGCCAGTTCATGAGGACTGTGGCGAGGGAAGCTGCTTTGCTTGCCGACCAAAGCCGAATGTGGGATTTGAGGTGACGGTCAATGGCCATGAGGAGGTGGAAAAACTGCTACTCAGTCTGAAAGTTGGTGAGAAATTCTTGGAGGTGACTCTGCTATATTCAGAGGAGGTGGTGGTTTCATTTTTGAACTTGCCAGTTTACATCGAGGACGAAGTGCTGCGCAAAAAGTTGGAGTCGTGGGACATTAAAATCTGATCTGAAATAAAAGAGGTACTATCCGGGAACACGGGTAGCAGACGGAACCCGGTATGTAAAGGTACGGTTCCCAGAGGGGGTGAGGTCATTGCCGTACAGTATGAAGTTCGAGACACTGGAAGGAGTGCAGTACTTTTGTGTGCTGCACGATAACCAAGTAAAGGTGTGTTACTATTGTCTGGGACATGACCATCTCGTAAAAAACTGTCCAGATTTGTATTGTTACAATTGCGGTGAGTCGGGACATATCACTCGGAGCTGCAAGGCGGAGAGCTGTGGGGTGTGTCACAAAGGCCCCACTCGCTGTGAGTGTGTGGCAGAAGGGAGCGATATGAGTGATGAGAAGATGGGAGAAGGAGAAGGAGATGAGAGTGGAACGGCCGGAGGAGTGGTGCAGTCGGAGGACACAGCCGGTAAAATGAAGGAGAAAGGAGCACAGGAAGAGGCAGAGGATGGCGGAGCGGAGAATGGGATGGAGATGGCAGAAAACACGCTGAATGCTGTGGAGGGGAACAAAGACAGCAGCGGGCAGCGAGGATCGAGTGCAGACTCGAGCCTTAGTGCGGTTCGGCTCCCCCTGGGGAGTCTGGTGGCTGCGGGGAGGAGAGGAGGCGGGAGCGGGGTGTGTGGTGGATGTGGGTGCTCCGGGGAGAGGCGGGGAGTCGGATATCTTGGTGAGCGGGAGGGGCAAGATGGGGAGAGGGAGCAAGAGGCAGGAGCCTTAAAGGGACAGTAGGATGGGATCGGCGAGATAGAGACGTCAGAAGGGGACAATTTAGGTGCGCCATTGTCCCATGGAGAGAGGGAACAGGGTGCAAGGGTCAGAGGTGGAGATGTGGTCGAAGGGAGCGGCACAGTGGGAGAAACTGCGATAGCAGGAAGACTCTCTGTGGGAGATGAAGTATCTGACGGGGAGTAGGATTATGTATCGGACAGGGAGCAGGCACAGGGGGTTGCAGAAGAGCTTGAGTGTGAGGAATTAGAGGGGGACAGAGACATGGAAGTGGGGGGTGGGCTGGCATCATGTGGAAAGGGAAAGGTTAGTGAGGGGCAGAAGGAGGGAGAAAGGGCAGCTCCTTGGCCCAAACTTAATGCAAGGAAGAGGCTGAAACAGCAGGGAAAGTTTAAACAGGAGGTGAAAAAGAGTCGGAGGCTGCAGGAAAAAGCAACAGCTGCCCGAGAAGTTGGGAAGGAGCATGTGAGGAGGGAAGGGCCAGAGATTAAATGATGGGGAGATTATCAGGCATACTTCCCTTCTTTGGAGCCATGATTACATTGTTCTCGATTAATGTGAATGGACTGAGGGGTGAGAAGAAATTGCAGCCGTTGTTGCAGCGTTTTAAAGGTATGGACTTGTTGTGTCTGCAAGAAACCTTTTGGGATGAGGATATCCTAGAAAGAGTTCAGAAGGTTTGGAAGGGAAAGGTGTTTGCGAGTTGTGCAAACAATAACCGTAGAGGGGTGGCTGTTTTGGTGAGTCCGTCCATAAAAGAGAACGTTGCCTTGATGGACAAGGATGCTGAGGGGAGAGTTTTACGGCTAAGGGTACAAATGGAGGGATTTAATTGCGATCTCTTTAATATCTATGCACCGAACGACCATTGCAAGCGTCGCGAGTTTTTCGGGGGTTAATCACTGAAGCGGCAGAGGTGGAAAATCCTTGTAGAGTGGGGGATTTTAATGTATTTTTATCTCGGATGGACATTTCAGCCCAGATAACCTTTAAGGATGATAACTCCAGAGGGATGATTGTAAAAATGATGGCAAATTTAAATTTGAGAGACTTATGGAGGGACCGGAAGCCCATAAAAAGGGAGTTCTCCAGATCAGGTTGGGTGGGTGATGTTTTAAAACAGAGCCGAATAGATTTTGTGTTAATGTGGGAAGGGTTAAGTTCTGAGGTGATGGAGATTTATTATAATAAAGTATTTTTTAGTGATCACTCGGCTTTGGTTCTTAGAATTAGGAACAGCAGAGTTAAGATCGGTACAGGGGTGTGGATTTTAAACAATCAATACCTGAAAGAAATTGCTTATAAAGAAGGGATTATAAATATAATAAAGGATGCTCGGAAGGAACCTTTATTCTTGAAAGAAAGAAGAGTTTGGTGGGATAATTTCAAATATGAGGTAAAAGTTTTTCGGTACGTTATGGGAAAAAGAGGGCGGCAGCTAACCAGCGTCGAGAAGAGAATATAAATAAAAGGTTTACGGATGTCTGTAAAGCAGTTGACGGAGGGGATAAGGGAGCGGAGACTAAGTTCCGGGTGCTAAAGAGTGGGAATTATTGCAAGCTGAAAAATGCAAGGGGGCCATTCTCCGTGCAAAGGCTAGGGATGCATTGGAGGGCGAAAGATGCACTAGATATTTTCTAGAGCAAGAAAAGCTGCGACAGAGATTATCGTTAATTGAAGAGTTGAAGGTTGGGGAGAAGATCATTCATGAAAGTGGGGAGATTTTAGAGGCGGCTAGCAGCTTTTATCAAGAGTTATATACTAAAGAGAAGACATTTCCAATTTGGCGATGGAGAAGGTTACTGCTTTTATTGAAGAGGGTTTAAAGGAGGATGAGAGAAGCACGTGTGACAAAGAAGTAGGATTAGCGGAAATAAAAGTAGCAATAAGTGGAATGAAGGGGGGAAAAGCCCAGGGTCCGATGGACTAAGTGCAGAATTTTATAAAGAATTTTGCGAGATTTTAAGTCCACTGCTCTTAGAAGTTTTTAAGGAAATTAAAATTGAGGGAAGCCTGGCCCCATCTATGAGGAGAGGTATCATAAGCTTAGCTTATAAAAATAAAGGGGATAGACAGGATCTGAAGAATTGGAGGCCCATCACATTATTAAATGTGGATTATAAGATCTTGGCGAGAGTTATGGCAAATCGTTTGAAGGAGGTGTTACCGCAGATAGTTTGGCCCTCTCAGTCCTATGGAGTCATAGGGAAACCAGCCTTGGTGGCCTACAATACCACCATTGGACGGAGAAATCAGGGAGGACTCAATTTCCCAGATATTGATATGAAGAAAAAATCCTTTAGAATCAAATGGGTGAAGAGATTTCTTCAGAAGTCAAATACAAGTTTTTGGAAGAGTTGTTTTGAGCATTTTTTAAAACTAAGTGGGATAGGAGCGCAGGGGATATTGTATATGGAATACAATAATATGTTTTTGAAATCGATTAAACTTCTCCCTAGGTTTTATAAGGGGGTTGTAGAGACTTGGGCCCAATTTTTAAAAAGTGTGCAGTTTATGCCCAAGGGGGCTGAGGAATTTTTAGAACAGCCCTTATTTTTGAACAGGTGGGTCAACATCGAAGGAGAGGTTTTATTTCATCAAGCTTTTATAAAAGCTGGGATTATATCTGTGAAAGAGGTATTATACGAGGTGATTCCAGGTTGGTTGCTGGAAGCAATAGTGAGGGACATGGTGTGGGAGGAGGATCAGGAGGTAGAGGAAAAAGTAATAGGAATTATGTATGAGAAGATTGTGAGGGCAATGCCACAGGATTGGATGGAAGAAATAAATGCGGAAATCTCCAAAGGAAGTAAAATGCGTCCTGCTTTTCCAAGCTTTGTACTGGAGAAAGGGGGAAAGTTGGTCCAATTTGACAACTGTAATACTCGAGATTTCTATGAGGTATTTAGAGAATGGAGATTCAAGACACCTGCTGGTCAGGAGTTTTGGCAGAGTATATACCCACAGCTGGACTTCAGCAGGATTTGGAAGGGAGTGTGGGCGAATTTTAAATGTCCAGAGTGGATTGAACTGGATTTCAAATTGGCTCATAACCGGATTTTTACCATGACGGTCTTGTGCAAGATTGGGCGAGTGGAGGCGGCAACTTGCCCAGTGTGTGGGACACGGGATGAGACTCTGTCCCATTTACTGGTGTTATGTCCGCAGTTAAATGACTTTAAGTACTATGTTCGACAGTTGTGTGAAGCTTTTTTGCTGGGTGGGGACCGAAGAGCGAGAATGGGAATCCCGTGGGACTCAATTTTGAGATGGGGATTGCAGGAGAGTCTGCCCGAGTCCAGCGGAGTGGCAATTAATTTAATGTTCAGTTTGGCTAGATTTGTGATTGTGCAAAGAAGGAATGCTCTGTTTTTTAAGGGGAGGAGAATCAATCTAAAAGAGTATTTTAAATATAAGCTAAAAGATCATTATAAGGCTCTGTGGATGTTTTATTCAGAAAGGAATTTAAGGATAGTATTTTACAACCAAAGGAGACAAATTAAACTTCAGGTTTTGATGTTAAAATGTGGTGGCGGAATGGCTGTGCAGAGCGGCGGAATTGATTTGTATCACACAATGAAATTATCAAGATGTTGTAAATGTTCTTAATGTTCAATAAAGTATATTTATTAAAAAAAAAGTGGGTAGCACACTCGCCTCTGGCATCAGAAGGTTGTGGGTTCAAGTCCCACTCCAAGGACTTGAAACACATAAAGCTAGGCTGACACTCTGGTGCAGTGCTGAGGGAGTGCTGCGCTGTCGGAGGTGCCGTCTTTCGGATGAGGCATTAAACCGAGGCCCCTTCTGCCCTCTCTCAGGTGGATGTAAAAGATCCCATGACACTATTTCGAAGAAGAGCAGGGGAGTTATACCCGGTGTCCTGGCCAATATGTATCCCTCAACCAACATAACAAAAACAGGTTATATAATAATAATAATAATTCAACTTTATTGTCATTGTACAATGCACAAGTACATGAACAACGAAATGTGATCTTGCAAGCTCCCATGAGTCCAGTACAAATAACATTAACATTAAACGTAAATAGCACCGTCCTGGGAGAAGCAAAGCCGCTGCGTCTGTGCGCGCCGCCATTCCATTTCCACCATTCCTCCTGTCCGACAATCTTCAGCCCACCGCCCGGGCCTGCTCACCAGCCGCCCCTCCCAGGGCTCCTTCCGTGACCTTCTCACCAACCGCCCCTCCTCGGGGCTCCTTCCGTGACCTTCTCACCAACCGCCCCTCCTCGGGGCTCCTTCCGTGACCTTCTCACCAACCGCCCCTCCTCGGGGCTCCTTCCGTGACCTTCTGCACCTGGTCTTCCCTGATGGTCACCCCTCCAGGTACTAACCAGGCCTGGTCTCTGCTTAGCTTCCAAGCCTTGCGCAAATTAGCTGCTGTGTTTCCCACATTACAACAGTGACTCCACTTCAAATGTACTTCATTGACTGTAAAGCACTTTGAGATGTCCGGTGGTCATGAAAGGCATTATATAAATGCAAGTCTTTCTTTCTCTGTACCCTCTTGACATCCTTCCTAAAGTATGGTGCCCAGAATTGAACACAACACTCCAGCTGAGGCCGAACCATGATTTGTAAGGTTTAGCATGATTCCTTGTCACATGTATTCTGATATCAATTGATACAGAAACAACCCAGTGAAGTAAAAGTCTTCCAATTGATTGGATGTCAGCCGTGGCTCAGTTGGCAGCAACTCACCCTCACCCTCTGAGTCAGTAAAGGTCATGGGTTCAAGTCCCATTCCAGAGACTTGAGCACAAAATCTAGGCTGACACTCCCGGTGCAGAACTGAAGTCGATCAAATGGGGCCTTAAACCAAGGCCCGATCTGCCCTCTCAGGTGAATGTAAATGATCCCATGGTAATATATCCAGTCATTATCACATTGCTGTTTGTGGGAGCTTGCTGTGCGCAAACTGGCTGCCGTGTTTCCCACATCACAACAGTGACCGTACTTCATTGGCTGTAAAGCGCTTTGAGATGTCCTGAGGTTGTGAAAGGCGCTATAAAAATGCAAGTCTTTTTTTTCCCAGAAAGTGGCAACGCGGTTCTTTTGTTAATATTATGATTATATTATTGAAGTCCCATTTTGAAAGAGAGTCATTTTTCTTTTAACAGAGTAACAAAATGAATATTATGAGATTATAAACTAACCTGCCCGGCAGGAAACTGACGTGATCAGATCAGTCGCCAGTTTCACACAACGCCTGATTTAATGTCCATTAGCGTCAATGAATGTTGGGCGGGTTAGAATGACCCCAAACCGGACAAAATAGGACGGTTCTGAAGTTTGTTGTTGTACTGATTGCTTAGCCCCGATTTTAACAGCGCAGCACCACACCGGCCAATGCACTTAACCAGCAAGTCAGCTTCGCCATCATTTGGGGACGAGGTCCCAATTTTAACCTGCCCGGCGGGAATGGGGCGGGTTGTGGGGGAGGAGCGCCCGTTTTGTACCCCCTCCGATTTTACGCTTTATTGACTTAAATGGAGAGTAAAATTGGGCAGGGTGCAAACAGACCTCTGACCCGAACTTTCCCCGTTCCCCGGGCAGGTTAAAATTGGGGCTAAAATCTTTTGTTTCAAATGATGGTGGAGTTCACTTGGTGACTTGATCGTTAAGTTCATTGGTCTCGTGTGGCACTGAGCTGTGCCAATCCTGGTCTGTGCTGGGTTACCAGATCTTAGCACTGGTGGCAGTAGGGGCTGCTGGAATTAGCCTCACTGATCCTGAAGAAACCTGCCCAGCATTCCTACTCCTGATTAAATAGTGGGAAGACCAAAGCCATTGTTTTCGGTCCCCGCCACAAACTCCGTTCACTAGCCGCTGACTCCATCCCTCCCCCTAACATCTGTCTGAGGCTGAACCACACTGTTCACAACCTTGGTGTCATGTTTGACCCTGGAATGAGCTTCCGACCACATATCCGCAGCATAAGTAAGACCACCTATTTCCACCTCTGTAACATCGCCCGTCTCCACTCCTGCCTCAGCTCATCCGCTGCTGAAACCCT
Organism: Somniosus microcephalus; assembly: GCF_052327205.1. Taxonomy (NCBI): domain Eukaryota; kingdom Metazoa; phylum Chordata; class Chondrichthyes; order Squaliformes; family Somniosidae; genus Somniosus; species Somniosus microcephalus. The sequence continues at coordinate 114,601,642 of NW_028225179.1, forward strand.
CATCAATGCCTTTATTACCTCTAGACTTGACTATTCCAATGCACTCCTGGCTGGCCTCCCACATTCTACCCTACGTAAACTTGAGGTCATCCAAAACCTGGCTGCCCGTGTCCTAACTCGCACCAAGTCCCGTTCACCCATCACCCCTGTGCTCGCTGACCTACATTGACTCCCGGTTAAGCAATGCCTCGATTTCGAAATTCTCATCCTTGTTTTCAAATCCCTCCATGACCTCGCCCCTCCCTATCTCTGTAATCTCCTCCAGCCCCACAACCCCCCCAAGATATCTGTGCTCCTCTAATTCTGCCCTCTTGAGCATCCCTGATTATAATTGATCAACCATTGGCGGCCGTGCCTTCTGTTGCTTAGGCCCGAAGCTCTGCAATTCCCTGCCTAAACCTCTCCGCCTCGCTACCTCTCTTTCCTCCTTTAAGATGCTCCTGAAAGCCTACCCCTTTGACCAAGCTTTTGGTCACCTGCCCTAATTTCTCCTTATGTGGATCGGTGTCAAATGTGTTGTCTTATAACACTCCTGTGCAGCGCCTTGGGACGTTTTACTACATTAAAGGTGCTATATAAATACAAGTTGTTGTTGTTGTTGATCACTAACACCTTATTGAAAAGTGCATGCGTATGGACATCAGATGTGGACAAATCACCCTACTCATACTAGCTTCACACGTGACTAAGGGCCACTGGAAAAAGATACATGTGCACATTTATTTTAATTCTCGGGATGTGGGCGTCGCTGGGAAGGTTGGGATTTATTGCCCGTCCATAGTTACCAGTTTTGATATAACGAAGTGGCTCGTGGGGCCACTTGAGGGGGCAGTTAAGAGTCCACCACAGTGGGTGCGGGACTGGAGTCACATGTAGGCCAGACCAGGTAAGGGCGGTAGATTTCCATTTCCCAAAGGACATTAGTGAACCGGTTGGGTTTTTATAACAATCCGACAGCTTCATGGTCACTTTTACTCCCACCAGTTTTTTATTTAAACTGAATTCAAATTCTCAGATGACCAGGGTAAGATTCAAACTCACAGTTCTCTGGATTACTCGCCCAGCAACATAACCACTACACCACCGTCCCTCTGGATTAAAGGACTGTCAGCTCTAGCTGAGGCTCATACTCACAGCCTCAGCATTTCCCGAGCCTGTAAGTACTATTGTAGCACTGGAACAGAACTGCACCTCATCCTGAATTAGTGTCTTTAAGAAAGGGGAAGAGCAAATTTCAAAAAAAATGTAAAACCCCCCCCAAAGACCTTAAAATTCATCGAATGTGGAACTCGCTACCACATGGAGTGGCTGAGGCGAATAGCATAGATGCATTCAAGGGGAAGCTAGATAAACACACGAGGAAGAAAGGGACAGACGGATATGCTGATAGGGTGAGATGAAGAAAGGTGGGAGGAGGCTCGTGTGGAGCATAAACACCGGCACAGACCAGTTGGGCCGAATGGCCTGTTTCTGTGCCGTAGACTCGATGTGATGTTAGGATGGAGGGTGGGGTTTGAGGGCAAGAAACACCTGCCTACTCCTGCCATCACTGGTATAACCCAGAGATTTCAGGGCTGAAAATCTAAATGTTAGTCTTGCGTAGTAATGCTTGTCTTGGCCAAAGCTCAGTATTGCTGCTAACTCAAGATTCAGCTCACAGACACTCATGGCCAACCCTACTGCCGCAGCTCATTGGTTGTGCACTCAGCCGTGGCTCAGTGGGTAGCACTCTTGCCTTTGAGTCAGAAGGTCATTAGTTCAAATCCCACTCCAGGGACTTGAGTACAAAAGTTTAAGCTCTCGGGTGGATGTGAAAGATCCCACAGCACTATTTCGAAGAAGAGCAGGGGAGTTATCCCCAGTGTCCTCAATATTAATCCATCAACCAACATAACAAAAACATTATCTGGTCATTATCACATTGCTGTGTGTGGGAGCTTGCTGTGTGCCAATTGGCTGCCGCATTTCCCACATTACAACAGTAACTACACTCCAAAAACGTACTTCATTGGCTGTAAAGCGCTTTGATACATCCGGTGGTCGTGAAAGGCGTTATGTAAATGCAAGTCTTTCTTTCTTTATGTCCACCTGGGAGAGCAGACGGGGGCCTCGGTTTAACATTTCATCCGAATGACGGCACCTCCGACAGTGCAGCGCTCCCTCAGCACTGCACTGGGAGTGTCAGCCTAGCTTTTTGTGCTCAAGTCCCTGGAGTGGGACTTAGAACCCACAACCTTCTGACTCAGAGACGAGCGTGCTACCCACTGAGCCACGGCTGACACTACAAAGGGCGACTATTTCGAAAAAGAGTAGGGGAGTTCTCCCTCAGTGCCCTGGCCAATATTTATCCCTCAACCAATAAAACAGATTATCTGATTATTATCACATCGCTGTTTGTGGGAGCTTGCTGTGCGGAAATTGGCTGTCGCGTTTCCTACATTACAACAGTGACTACACTTTAAGCTGTAAAGCGCATTGGGCCATCCTGAGGTCATGAAAGGTGCTATCTAAATGCAAGTTCTTCCTTGTTTTTAATGCGTTCCAGAACAGTAAAGCATGGCGGTCGTTACCTGGGCAACCTTGCACAGCAGAGCGTTAATTGGTTTGAATGAGTGCTCCTTGAACCCAGCAAATTCGGAGGAGCCTTCCAGGTCTGGCGTCGGAGAGCCGGGTCCATCCCACGGTGATAAGGCACCACAGGCCATGGTGGGGCTGCTCTGACCGGACGGAGGACTGAAAGGACAACAAACCCCTCATTAGAAAGTCAGCATTCACCATCGCAACCGTCATATTCAGCAAATTCACCTGGGAACTGAGGGTCGGGGAGGAACTAGGAGGAGAGGATCTCCTGGGGAAACTCACCTGGGGGCCAAGGGGCAGGGAGGAACCAGGAGGAGAGGATAAGAACATAAGAACATAAGAAGTAGGAGCAGGAGTAGGCCATACGGCCCCTCGGGCTTGCTCCGCCATTCAATAGGATCATGGCTGATCCGAACCTAGACTCACGTCCACTTCCCTGCCCGCTCCCCGTAACCCCTAATTCCCTTATCAGCTAAGAAACTGTCTATCTCCATTTTAAATTTATTTAATGTTGCAGCTTCCACAGCTCTCTGGGGTAGCAAATTCCATAGATTAACTACCCTCTGAGTAAAGAAGTTTCTTCTCATCTCAGTTTTGAAAGGGCAGCCCCTTATTCTAAGATTATGCCCCCCAGTTCTAGTCTCACCCATCAGTGGAAACATCCTCATCGCATCCACCCGATCAATCCCCCTCACAATCTTATATGTTTCGATAAGATCGCCTCTCATTCTTCTGAATTCCAATGAGTAGAGGCCCAACCTACTCAACCTTTCCTCATACGTCAACCCCCTCATCTCCGGAATCAACCGAGTGAACCTTCTCTGAACCGCCTCGAGAGCAAGTATATCTTTTCTTAAATATGGAAACCAAAACTGCACGCAGTATTCCAGGTGAGGCCTCACCAATACCCTGTATAACTGCAGCAAGACTTCCCTGTTTTTATACTCCATCCCCCTTGCAATAAAAGCTAAGATTCCATTGGCCTTCCTGATCACCTGCTGTGCCTGCATACTAACTTTTTGTGTTTCATGCACCAGGACCCCCAGATCCCTTTGTACTGCAGCACTTTGCAGTTTCTCTCCATTTAGATAATAACTTGCTCTTTGATTTTTTCTGCCAGGTGCATAACCTCACACTTTCCAATATTATATTCCATCTGCCAAATCTCTGCCCGGTCACTTAGCCTGTCTATGTCCTTTTGCAGGTTTTTTTTATGTCCTCCTCACTCACTGCTTTCCCTCCCATCTTTGTATCATCGGCAAACTTGGATATGTTGCACTCGGTCCCTTCCTCCAAATCATTAATATAGATTGTAAAGAGTTGGGGTCCCAGCACTGACCCCTGCGGAACACCACTAGTTACTGATTGCCAGCCCGAGAATGAACAATTTATCCCAACTCTTTGTTTTCTGTTAGATAGCCAATCTTCCACCCATGCCAGTATATTAACCCCAATCCCGTGATTTTTTATCTTGATCAGTAATCTTTTGTGTGGCACCTTGTCAAATGCCTTTTGGAAGTCCAAATACACCACATCCACTGGTTCCCCTTTATCCACCCTGTATGTTACGTCCTCAAAGAATTCGAGCAAATTTGTCAAACATGACTTCCCCTTCATAAAACCATGCTGACTCTGTCCTATTAAATTATGTTTATTCAAATGCTCTGTTACTGTTTCCTTAATAATGGACTCCAACATTTTACCAACCACAGATGTTAGGCTAACTGGTCTATAGTTTCCAGCTTTTTGTCTACTTCCCTTCTTAAATAAGGGTGTTACATTAGCAGTTTTCCAATCTGCCGGGACCTTTCCTGAGTCCAGGGAGTTTTGGAAAATAATCACCAATGCATCCACAATCCCTACCGCTACTTCTCTCAAGACCCTAGGATGTAGGCTCACAGGTCCGGGGCATTTATCCGCCTTAAGTCCCATTATTTTACTGAGTACCACCTCCTTAGTGATTTTAATCGTGTTTAGCTCCTCTCCCCCCACATTGCCCCCTGTTTGTCCAGTGTTGGGATATTTTTAGTGTCCTCTACTGTAAAGACTGATACAAAATATTTGTTCAGCATCTTTGCCATCTCCATGTTCCCCACCACTAGTTCCCCGGTCTCATCCTCTAAGGGACCAACATTCACTTTAGCCACCCTTTTTCTTTTTATATAGCTGTAGAAACTCTTGCTATCTGTTTTTATATTTTTTGCTAGTTTACTTTCATAATCTATCTTCCCTTTCTTAATTAATCTTTTAGTTATTCTTTGCTGGTTTTTAAATGCTTCCCAATCTTCTATCCTCCCACTAGATTTGGCTACTTTATATGCCCTTGTTTTCAGTCGGATACTATCCTTTATTACTTTACTAAGCCACGGATGGCTGTCTTTTCTTTTACTCCCCTTTTTCCTCAGTGGAATATATTTTTCTTGAAAGATGTGAAATATCTCCTTGAATGTAGACCACTGCTCTTGTACCATCTTACACTTTAATCTGTTTTCCCAGTCCACTTTAGTCAATTCTACTCTCGTACCTTCATAGTCTCCTTTATTTAAGCTCAGTACGCTGGTTTGAGATCCAACTCTCTCACCCTCAAACTGAATTTGGAATTCAACCACATTATGGTCACTCATTCCAAGGGGATCCTTTACTAGGACATTTTTTATTAATCCTGTCTCATTACACAGGACCAGATCTAAGATTGCCTGCCCCCTGGTTGGTTCAGTTACATACTGCTCAAGGAACCCGTCCCTAATACACTCTATGAACTCTTCCTCAAGGCTGCCATGCCCAATTTGATTAGTCCAGTCAATATGAAAGTTAAAATCCCCCATGATTATAGCTGTTCCCTTATTACAAGCCCCAACTATTTCCTGATTTATACTCCGACCAACAGAGTTGCAACTGCTAGGAGGCCTATAGACTACGCCCACTAGTGACTTTTTCCCCTATTATTCCTTATCTCCACCCAAACTGTTTCACTATTCTGATCCTTTGACCCAATATCATTTCTGACTATTGCAGTGATTCCATCCTTGATTAACATAGCAACAACACCTCCCTTTCCTTCCTGTCTGTCCTTCCTAATTGTCAAATATCCTTGTATGTTTAGTTCCCAGTCATGATCCTCTTGCAGCCATGTTTCCGTAATGGCCACCAGGTCATAACCATGTGTAGTTATTTGTACCGTCAACTCGTCTATTTTGTTATGAATGCTGCGTGCATTCACATAAAGAACTTTCAAATATGTTTTCTGACAATTTATTCCTGCTTTTACCCCTTTTACTACTTTACCTTTATCATCATACATTCTGTCCCTTCCTGACACGCTCTGGTTTTTAATTCCCCCACTGCTACCTTGCTCTATTGCCTTCTCCGCTGTCATTTTTATTTTTCGCTCTCTTAAAACCTCCCCCCCACTAATTAGTTTAAAGCCCTCTCTACAGCCCTAGTTATTCGATTCGCCAGGATTCTAGTCCCAGCACTGGCCAAGTGAAGTCCGTCCCAACGGAACAGCTCTCTCCTGTCCCAGTACTGATGCCAGTGTCCCAAGAAGCAAAACCCATTTCGCCCACACCAGTTTTTGAGCCACGCATTTAACTCTCTAATTTTATTTACCGTAGCCAAATTTGCACGTGGCTCAGGTAGTAATCCAAAGATTATTACCCTTGTGGTTCTGCTTTTTAATTTGGCACCTAGCTGCTCAAAATCCCTCAGCAGGACCTCTTTCCTTGTCCTATCTATGTCGTTGGTACCAACATGGACCACGACAACTGGATCCTCCCCCTCCCACTCCAAGTTTCTCTCCAGCCCAGAGGAGATGTCCTTAACCCTGGCACCGGGCAGGCAACACAGCCTTCGGGACTCTCGCTCTCGGCTGCAAAGAACCCTATCTATCCCCCTAACGATACTATCTCCTACCACTGCAACATTTCTTTTAACTCCCCCCACTTGAATGGTCCCCTGCTCCACGGTGCTGTGGCCAGGTTGCTCATCCTCCCCGCAGTCCCCGTTCCCATCCTCACAGGGAGTAAGAGCCTCAAACCTGTTGGAAAAGAGAAAGGGCTGCGGCTCCTCCAACACTACCTGCTGGATCCCCTTACCTGCCTCACTTCTAGTCACACCCTCCTGTCCTTGACCATGGACTACATCTGAATTAATTAATCTAATTGGTGTGACTACCTCCTGAAACAGAGTGTCCAGGTAACACTCCCTCTCCCTGATGTGTCGCAGTGTCTGGATCTCCTGGGGAAACTCACCTGGGAGCCAAGGGCCAGGGAGGAACCAGGAAGAGAGGATCTCCTGGGGAAACTCACCTGGGAGCCAAGGGCCAGGGAGGAACCAGGAGGAGAGGATCTCCTGGGGAAACTCACCTGGGGACCAAGGGCCAGGGAGGAACCAGGAGGAGAGAATCTCCTGGGGAAACTCACCTGGGAGCCAAGGGCCGGGGAGGAACCAGGAAGAGAGGATCTCCTGGGGAAACTCACCTGGGAGCCAAGGGACGGAGAGGAACGAGGAGGAGAGGATCTCCTGGGGAAACTCACCTGGGAGCCAAGGGATGGAGAGGAACCAGGAGGAGAGGATCTCCTGGGGAAACTCACCTGGGGACCAAGGGCCAGGGAGGCACCAGGAGGAGAGGATCTCCTGGGGAAACTCACCTGGGGACCAAGGGCCAGGGAGGCACCAGGAGGAGAGGATCTCCTGGGGAAACTCACCTGGGGACCAAGGGACGGAGAGGAACGAGGAGGAGAGGATCTCCTGGGGAAACTCACCTGGGGACCAAGGGACGGAGAGGAACGAGGAGGAGAGGATCTCCTGGGGAAACTCACCTGGGGACCAAGGGATGGAGAGGAACCAGGAGGAGAGGATCTCCTGGGGAAACTCACCTGGGGACCAAGGGCCGGGAGGAACCAGGAGGAGAGGATCTCCTGGGGAAACTCACCTGGGGACCAAGGGCCGGGAGGAACCAGGAGGAGAGGATCTCCTGGGGAAACTCACCTAGGGACCAAGGGGCAGGGAGGAACCAGGAGGAGAGGATCTCCTGGGGAAACTCACCTGGGGACTGAGAAAGGTAAGAAATGTGAGAGTCACATAAGCAGGTGGCTGAAATAGTGGACAGTGAGTTTCAGAAGAGCAATGGAGGACTGGGACGGGTTTCTGGGTGAATTCGTCTAGGCAGTGATGAGCGGCTTTTAAATAGGAAAAAACGCACATGACAGGTTTTTTGAATGGGTGGCACGCACCAGAACAAATTACCTGTAAAGGGAACATTGGTGATGCAGGGAGCATAAAATCGGGGCTGGTAGAACAGCCGTCTAAACCGAAGGTGTCCAGTTCCCGCCAGGATGGTTAGGTTAAAATCGGGGCTAGAGCACGGGAGTCAGTGAGAGGGAGAAGAGGGAGTGAGAGAGAGTGTGACCTGTTGCAACCTATCCCTGGATCTCAGCTCTCCATCCTCTGGTGCATCCCCAGCCCATATCATCCCATAAATTGCTACCTGTCCCGTTACCTGACCTAGTTGGCAGTGTATCTCCCTTCTTGGCAGTGTATCTCCCTCCTAAGTCCCCCTCCTCAATCTAGTATATTACCCCCAATCCCATGAGCCATTGACCAGAAACTTAACTGGACCAACCACATAAATACTGTGGTTACAAGAGCAGGTCAGAGGCTGGGTATTCTGTGGCGAGTGTCTCACCTCCTGACTCCCCAAAGCCTTTCTACCATCTACAAGGCACAAGTCAGGAGTGTGATGGAATACCCTCCACTTGCCTGGATGAGTGCAGCTCCAACAACACTCAAGAAGCTTGACACCATACAGGACAAAGCAGGCCGCTTGATTGGCACCCCATCCACCACCTTAAACATTCACTCCCTCCACCACCGGCGTACCGTGGCTGCAGTGTGTACCATCTACAAGATGCACTGCAGCAACTCGCCAAGGCTTATTCGACAGCACCTCCCAAACCCACGACCTCTTCCATCTAAAAGGACAAGGGCCGCAGGCGCATGGGAACACCACCACCTCTAAGATCCCCTCCAAGTGTTTCTCAAACTTTACCTACCACTGATGTTAAACTGACCGGCCTGTAGTTACTAGGATTGTCCTTACACCCTTTCTTGAACAATGGTGTCACATTTCCCACTTTCCAATCCTCAGGCACCTTCCCTGTATCTAGGGACGATTGGAAAATTATGGCAAGCCCTTCCGCTATCTCCTCCCCCAGTTCCCGGAGCAACCTGGGATGCAAGCCAGGTGACTTGTCCACTCTAAGCATACCCAGCCTTTCGAGTACATCCTGTCTATCAATTTTCACCCCTTCCATTGCTTCTACCTTTTCCGCTTCTACTGGTATTTTGTCAGCATCCACCTCCTTAGTAAACACTGATACAAAGTACACATTGAGTATTCAAGCCTTGCCCTGCACCTCTAAGCACATACCACCTTCTTTGTCTCCAATAGGCCCCACCCAGCTTCTTACTACCTGTTTACTGTTTATATGCCGATAAAAGATTCCTGCAATATAGTCCACTTCAAATATTTATCCAATTCACTTTTGAAAGTCACTATTGAATCTGCTTCCACCACCCTATTGGGCAGTGCATTCAGATCATTACAACTCGCTGTGTAAGAAAAAAGGCTGAGACAGGAGAAATTATAATGGGGAATAAGGAAATGGCAGAGAAATTAAACAAATACTTTGTGTTTGTCTTCACGGAAGAAGACGCAAAACCTTCCCGGAAATAGTGGAGTCCAAGGGTATAGCGAGAATGAGGAACTGAAAGAAATTAGCATTAGTAAAAAAATAGTACTGGAGAAATTAATGGGACTGAAAGCCGATAAATCTCCTGGACCTGATGGCCTACATCCTAGGGTTTTGAAAGAGGTAGCTATAGAGATAGTGGATACATTGGTTGTCATCTTCCAAAATTTCATCGATTCTAGAGCGGTTCCTGCAGATTGGAAGGTAGCAAATGTAACCCCACTATTTAAGAAAGGAGGGAGAGAGAAAACGGGGAACTACAGACCAGTTAGCCTGACATCAGTAGTAGGGAAAATGCTGGAATCTATTATTAAGGACGTGGTAACAGGCACTTAGAAAATAATAATAGGATTGGGCAGTCAACACGGATTTATGAAAGAGAAATCGTGTTTGACAAATCTGTTAAGAGCTTTTTGAGGTTGTAACTAGCAGAATAGATAAGGGGGAACCAGTGGATGTGGTGTATTTGGATTTTCAGAAGGCATTCAATAAGGTGCCACATAAGAGGCTTTTAAACAAAATTAGGGCTTATGGGATCGGGGGTAATATACTAGCATGGATTGAGGATTGGTTAATGGGCAGAAAACAGAGAGTAGGAATAAACAGGTCATTTTCGGGTTGGCAGGCTGTAACTGGTGGGGTACCGTAAGGATCAGTGCTTGGGCCTCAGCTACTCACAATCTACATCAATGATTCGGATGAGGGGACCAAATGTAATATATCCAAGTTTGTTGATGATACAAAGCTGGGTGGGAATGTAAGTTCTGAGAAGGATGCAAAGAGGCTTCAAGGGGATATAGATATGCTAAGTGAGTGGCCAAGAACATGGCAAATGGAATATAATGTGGAGAAATGTGAAGTTATCCATTTGGTCGGAAAAATAGAAAAGCAGAGTATTTTTTCAATGGTGAGAGATTGGGAAATATTGGTGTTCAGAGGGACCTGGGTGTCCTTGTACACGAATCACTGAAAGTTAACATGCAGGTACAGCAAGCAATTAGGAAAACAAATGGTATATTGGCCTTTATTACAAGAGGATTTCAGTATAACAGTAAAGACGTCTTACTGCAATTATATAGGGCCCCGGTGAGACCACACTTGGAGTATTGTGTGCAGTTTTGGTCTCCTTACCTAAGGAAGGATATACTTGCCATAGAGGGGGTGCAACAAAGGTTCACCAGATTGATTCCTGGGATGGGGGGATTGTCCTATGAGGAGAGATTGAGTAGACTGGGCCTATATTCTCTGGAATTTTGAAGAATGAGAGGTGGTCTCACTGAAACATATAAAAATTCTTACAGGGCTTGACAGGGTAGATGCAGGGAGGACGTTTCCCCTGGCTGGTGAGTCTAGAACCAGGGGGCATAGTCTCAGGATAAGGGGTCGGCCATTTAGGACTGAGGTGAGGAGAAATTTCTTCACTCAGAGGGTGGTGAATTCTCTACCCCAGAGGGCTGTGGAGACTCTGTCGTTGAGTATATTCAAGACAGAGATCGATAGATTTTTGAACATGAAGGGAATCGAGGGATATGGGAATAGTGCAGGAAAGTGGAGATGAGGCAGAAGATGAGCCATGATCTGATTGAATGGCGAAGCAGGCTCGAGGGGCCGAATGGCCGACTCCTGCTCCTAGGTCTTATGTTCTCCCCCTCCGGTTCTTTTGCCAGTCACCTTAAATTACCTGCCTCTGATCATCAGCCTGCGATCTCCCAAACAAGCCCTACACCCTCATCTTAATCCTGAGTATCAGGCTCACTGTCTTCCCCACTCCCCTCCGTCTCCCCACAAGATCATGGCTGTTGGAATGGATCCTAATTGAGACTGGTTTTAAGTGTGAAAACCCCATTGAAACACCATATTTTCTGAGTGTATACTGGCACAGCAATAATCAGACACACCGCAGCAACGGAACAGGTCAGAGCACGCTCTCTAGGGGCAGCCCCCCCTCCCCCATGCCACTGCTCCCATACCTCGGCTCCCACCTTAATTCCCACCAGTGCCGGGGACACCTCTCGCCCTGTTCTCACATCTCAGAACATCCGCTATCTACTCCTGGCATGCACCACCAGCAGAAAATCCTGACCATCATCCTAAAGACCACTCACTTGTGCTTTCCATACAAAAAAGACCAGATTAAATTAAATTCCCGAAACAATATTCCACGCAAGCAAATCAAATATCATAGAATCATAGACTGATACAACACAGAAGGAGGCCATTCGGCCCATTGTGCCTGTGCCGGCTCTTTGAAAGAGCCGTCCAATTAATCCCACTCCCCTCTTTCCCCACAGCCCTGAAAATGTTTTTCTCTTCAAGTGTGTATCCAATTCTCTTTTGAAAGTTACAATTGAATCTGCTTCCACCACCCTTTCAGGCAGCGCATTCCAGATCACAACAAGTCGCTGTGTAAAAAAAATTTCTCCTCATCTCGCCTCTGGTTCTTTTGCCAATTCCCTTAAATCTGTGTCCTCTGATCACCAACCCTTCTGCCACAGTTTCTCCTTATTTACTCTATCAGAACCCTTCATGATTTTGAACACCTCTACTAAATCTCCCTTAACTGTCTCTGCTCTAAGGAGAACAACCCCAGTTTCTCCAGTCTCTCCACATACAAAGTCCCTCATCCCTGGAATCATTCTGGTAAATCTCTTCTGCACTATCTCCAAGGCCTTGACATCATTCCTAAAGTGCAGAGCCCAGAATTGGACACAATACTCCAGCTGAGACCTAACCAGTATCTTAAAGGTTTAGCATAACTTCCTTGCTTTTGTACTCTATGCCTCTATTAATAAAGCAAGGATCCCGTATGTGTTTTTAACAGCTTCCTCAACTTGTTCTGCCACCTTCAATGATTTGTGCACATACACCCTCGGGTCTCTCTGTTCCTGCACCCCCTTGAGAATTGTACCATTTAGTTTACATTGCCTCTCCTCATTCTTCCTACCAAAATGTATCATTTTACACTTCTCTGAGTTAATTGTCATCTGCCCATGTGTCTGCCCATTTCACCAGTCTATGTCCTCCCGACGTCTGCTACTATCCTCCTCAAGTGATTCAATCGCCTCAATAATAACCCACGTGTTACATAATCTTACACACCTTCTATAAAACGCTCGCTCCTCCAACTCACTGTAAACATTGCACCAATGATCCAAAGGTGTACGATAAATAGAGTGAAAATCTTGGGCTAGAATTTGAGTGCATCAACCAGCATTTAAAAAATATACGAAGCCAAAAAAGTACGCAACTTACTCATTGCAGTATGTGATGATTAGTGTAGGCCGAGGCTTCGAGGGAGTGCTGGCCACGTCCGCCGGTGGCTCAATCTCGCATGACAGCTTGTAACTGCAAAAGACACAAATATTACTTTATTCGTCGTCATAACCGTAAGTCTCTGAGCACTGAAGTGAGTTGAGTCATTCAGGCCTGCTTTGAGTGAGCTGCACGTCACAGATATCCTGAAGGAGAGCATCAACTCCCACTCACCTGTCGGCCATGTTTACTTGACGCTGACAAACCACAATTTCCTTATCAGCTAACAATGAATCTAGTCAACAAATCAGGCGAACTGTTCTTTGAGTGTGGGCAAGTATGCCAGAATCTTTGTTGTCACTGGTTTTTATCATGCGCCAATGAAGGGAGAAATGTTGATTGGTTCCAGAATTTTCCATTGGTTGATGTCTACTTGCAACCAGAAAACTGAAGGTTAAAGTTCAGCCGCAAGCCAGGTTTGTTTACACGGGTGCCACCACTTCCTACTGAGCAAAATCTGAATTATTACATTTCAGCACTACCTTTTCAAAATTTATGAGAAGCAAGATGAATATTGACATATTCCCCCACGCTCAAAGGAAAATCAGAACAATATTGGACAGGGAAAGGCCATTCAGTTCATCAGACCCACAGAATCTGTGCTATCACTTACTTCGCCCCCCCCTTCCCCACCTATTCAACCTCCTGAGAGACAGTTCTGTGCAGACACTCCCCTCTCCCGAAAGCTGGTCGAGATCGAAGGACTTGCATTTCTAATGCGCCTTTCACGGCCTCAGGACGTCCCAAAGCGCTTTACAGTCAATTTGTACTTATGGAGTGCGGTCACAGTTGTAATGCGACAGCCAAATTACGCACAGCAAGCTCCCACAAACAGCAATAATGACCAGATAATCTGTTTTAGTGATGTTGGTTGAGGGATAAATATTGGCCAGAACTCCCTGCTCTTCTTCAAAATAGTGGCCGTGGGATCTTTTACATCCACTAGAGAGAGCAGACGGGGCCTCGGTTTAACGTCTCATCCAAAATACGGCACCTCCGACAGTGCAGCGCTCCCTCGGCGCTGCACTGGGAGTGTCGGCCTGGATGATGTGACCAAGTCTCTGGAGTGGGCCTCGAACCCACGATCCTCTGACGCAAAAGCAACTGTGCTACCCACTGAGCGACGGCCGACACCTAGCTTTCTCATCTGTCCTCACATCTGCTGCCCTCCAGACAACATTATTCCCCCCTCCCCACAGCAGCACAGCGAGCTGTGTCGGCTCGCGCAGTGTTTGATGCGCTCAGTCTCTACGTGTCCCTGTAACTATCCCGTTAACTATTCCTGGAATGCCCTAGGGCACTCTGCTATGCCTGAGCCTCGGAAACCCTGGTGCGATCCGGACTCCTGGACGCTTCATGAGCCGGAGGGCAAAATTCCGTCGCTCACCATTTCGACGGGGTTAACGGGGCTGAAATAGGATGAAATCCAGCCGTGCGGAACGGGAGCATGGCGAATCGGCAGACCTCAATGGAAAGGCAAATCGAGCTGGTGGGCCGGGGGGGGGTAAAAACCCGGGCTGCCGATTTGCTTCAAGCCCCTTCCGTGCTGCCGGCGTCGACCAACTTCAGCCCCAAGGGAGAGATTTTAACCGATCTGGCCGGGCGGGAATCTCACGGGGATCAGGTGGAATGCCTGTTTTATATCCCGCCCAATATTGCTCTCCACTGACTTCAATGGTGAGTTAAATCAGGCCGGGAGGTAAAACTAGCGTCCCACCCAATCCCCTCAGTTAAAATCAGGCTGGGGGGTAAAACCAGCGTCGTCCCCGATCCCCATAGTTAAAGTCGGGCCGGGGGGTAAAACCAGCATTGCCCCCGATCCCCACAGTTTCCCGACGGGCGGGTTAGGTTAAAATTGCCGCCAGTTAGACAAAGTAATTTGAGGCAAATGAAGGAACAAGGTGCTCCCAAGGCCTTGACAGCGAAGAACATTAGAAATAGGAGCAGGAGTCAGCCATTCGGCCCCTCGAGCCTGCTCCGCCATTCAATAAGATCATGGATGATCTTCTACCTCAACTCCACTTTCCCGCCCGATCCCCATATCCCTTGATTCTCATAGTGTCCAAAAATCTATCGATCTCGGCCTTGAATATACTCAACGACTGAGCAAGTGCAATAAAAACAGCTTCAATCAGTTTGTGGAGCTGTTTAGTCACACAGCCCGAAGCAGAGTCTTGTGACATATTAAACCATAAACTGCAGGTTTAAATAACATTGATATAGAATAGAACATAAAAACATAAGAAATAGGAGCAGGAGTAGGCCATACGGCCCCTCGAGCCTGCTCCACCATTCAATGAGATCATGGCTTATCTTCTACCTAAACTCCACTTTCACGCCTGATCCCCATATCCCTCGATTCCCCATGAGTCCAAAAATCTATGGATCTCAGCCTTGAATATACTCAATGACTGAGCCTCCACAGCCCTCTGGGGTAGAGAATTCCAAAGATTCATCACCCTCTGAGTGAGAAATTTCTCCTCATCTCAGTCCTAAATGGCCGACCCCTTATTCTGAGACTGTGGCCTTTGGTTCTAGACTCCCCAGCCAGGGGAAACATCCACCCTGCATCAACCCTGTCAAGCCCTGTAAGAATAGAAACATAGAAGATAGGAGCAGGAGTAGGCCATTCGGCCCTTCGAGCCTGCTCCGCCATTCAATGAGATCATGGCTGATCATCCAAATTCAGTACCCTGTCCATGCCTTCTCCCCATATCCCTTGATCCCTTTAGCCTTAAGAAATATATCCAACTCCTTCTTGAATATATTTAATGAATTGGCCTCTACTGCCTTGTGTGGTAGAGAATTCCACAGGTTCACCACTCTCTGGGTGAAGAAATTCCTCCTCATTTCAGTCCTAAATGGCTTACCCCTTATCCTTAGACTATGACCCCTGGTTCTGGACTCCCGGCCATCAGAAACATCCTTCCTGCATCTAGTCTGTCCAGGCCTGACAGAATTTTATAGGTTTCAATGAGATCCCCTCTCAATCTTCTAAACTCCAGTGAGTATAAGCCCAATCGACACAATCTCTCCTCATACGTCATTCCTGCCATCCCAGGTATCAGCCTGGTGAACATTCGCTGCACTCCTTCCATGGCAAGAACGTCCTTCCTCAGGTAAGGCGACCAAAACTGCACACAATACTCAAGGTGCGGTCTCACCAAGGCCCTGTACAACTGCAGCAAGACATCCTTGTTCCTGTACTTGAACCCTCTTGCTACGAAGGCCAACATACCATTTGCCTTCTTAATCGCCTGCTGCACCTGCATGCTTACCTTCAGCGACTGGTGCACAAGAACACCCAGGTCTCTTTGCACTTCCCCTTCTCCCAATCTACTGCCATTCAAATAATAATCTGCCTTCCTGTTTTTGCCACCAAAGTGGATAACCTCACATATAGTGCATTTGCCATGTTTCTGCCCAATCACCCAACCTGTCCAAATTGTACTGGAGTTTCACGACATCCTCCTCATAGCATACCCTCCCACCCAGCTTTGTGTCGTCTGCAAATTTGGAGATATTACATCCAATTCCCTCGTCCAGATCATTAATATATATTGTGAACAGCTGGGGTCCTAGGACCAATCCTTGCGGTACCCCACTAGTCACTGCCTGCCACTCGGAAAATGACCCGTTTATTCCAACTCTTTGCTTTCTGTCCGCCAACCAGTTCTCTATCCAAGTCAATACCTTGCCCCCAATCCCATGTGCCTTAATTTTGCACACTAATCTCTTATGTGGGACCTTATCGAAAGCCTTCTGAAAGTCCAAATACACCACATCCACTGGTTCTCCCTTATCTATTTTACCAGTTACATCCTCAAAAAATTCCAGTAGATTAGTCAAGCATGATTTACCTTTTGTAAATCCATGTTGGCTTTGTCCGATCCTGTCACTGCTTTCCAAGTGCTCTGCTATTACATCTTTTATAATGGACTCTAGCATTTTCCCCACTACCGATGTCAGGCTTACTGGTCTATAATTCCCCGCTTTTTCTCTACCACCTTTTTTGAATAGTGGGGTAACATTAGCTACCCTCCAATCCATGGGTACTGTTCCAGAGTCTATCGAGTTCTGGAAGATGACCAGCAGTGCATCTACTATTTCTAGGGCCACTTCCTTAAGTACCCTGGGATGTAGATTATCAGGCCCTGGGGATTTATCAGCCTTCAGTCCCATCAACTTTCCTAATACCATTTCCCTACAAATACTGATTTGTTTCAGTTCCACCCTTTCATCAGGCCCCATGTTCCCCGGCATCTCTGGGAGGTTATTTGTGTCCTCCTTTGTGAAGACAGAACCAAAATATGTATTTAGTTGGTCTGCCATTTCTTTGTTCCCCATTATAAATTCCCCTGATTCTGACTGCAAGGGACCTATGCTTGACTTCACCAATCTTTTTCTCTTCACATATCTATAAAAGCTTTTACAGTCAGTTTTTATGTTCCCTGCAAGCTTACTCTCATATTCTATTTTCCCTTTCTTAATTAATCCCTTTGTCCTCCTTTGTTGAATCCTAAACTGCTCCCAATCCTCACGATTATTGCTTTTTCTGGCCAATTTATATGTCCTCTCTTTGGATCTTATGCTATCCCTAATTTCCCTTGTTAGCCATGGTTGAGTCACCTTTTTTGTTTTATTTTTATGCCAAACTGGGATGAACAAATTCTGTAGCTCATCCATTCGGTCTTTGAATGTTTGCCATTGCCTATCCACCGTCAACCCTTTGAGTGCCATTCCCCAATCAATCCTACCCAACTCGCTCCTCAGACCATCGTAGTTTGCTTTATTTAAATTGAGGACCCTAGTCTCTGAGTCAACTACTTCATTCTCCATTTTAATGAAGAATTCGATCATATTATGATCGCACCGACACAAGGGGCCTCGTACAACAAGATTGCTAATTAATCCTCTCTTGTTACATAATACCCAGTCTAAGATGGCCTGATCTCTGGTTGGTTCCTCGACATATTGGTCCAGGAAACCATCCCGTAAACACTCCAGGAATTCCTCCTCCACAGTATTATTACTAATTTGGTTGGCCCAATCTATATGTAGATTAAAGTCACCCATGATGACTGCTGTGCCCTTATTGCACGCTTCTTTAATTTCCCTTTTAATGCCATCCCCAACCTCCGCCTTACTGTTGGGAGGTCTATATACCACTCCCACTAACGTTTTTTTCCCCTTAGTATTCCTCAATTCTACCCATACAGATTCCACATCATCAGAGCTAATATCCTTCATTACAATTGTGTTAATCCCTTCTTTAACCAGTAATGCTACCCCACCTCCCTTTCCTTTTTGCCTATCTTTCCTGAATATCGAATACCTCTGGATGTTGAGTTCCCAGTCTTGGCCAGCCTTGAGCCACGTTTCCGTAATCCCAACCAAATCATATCCGTTTACCTCTATTTACGCAGCCAATTCATCCACCTTATTACGAATGCTCCTCGCATTAAGACATGTTTCAATGCAATCACCTCTCATTCTTCTAAACTCCAGAGTATGTAGGCCCGTTCTACTCAATGTCTCCTCATAGAACAATCCCCCCATCCCAGGAATCAATCTTTTGTCGCACCCCCTCTCAGGCAAGTATATCCTTCCTTAGTTAAGGAGACCAGAACTGTGCCCAGTACTCATTCTTCTAAACTCCAGAGTGAATAGGCACTGGATAGTATAGGGATACAACTGTCTCACCTGTCGGCCTCGCTGAGCGTCTCCAGGCTGCAGAACCAGTTCACGAACTCCGGCTCCTTCTCAAAGCTGTAATTCTTGCAGGCTTTCTGGAGCAGTTTAATCTGGGCGATGATTTCAAATTCCTGTCATTCCCCGCACCCACCCCGACAAAAATAATAATTGAAAACTAAAATAACGCGAACAGAAAGAGCAGCAGGAAATGTCTCAAGGAAATCAAAGTTGCCCGTGGAAACCGTTACCTTTCTCCGTTTGTCGAAGTTAATTAATCCATTCTGGAAGAGAGAAAAAGTGTTATTTACAGTTATATTCTGATACGGTTGAGGATTGAACTCCCCTCCCTTTTGCTCTCCTTAAAAGGTGTGGGAAAGACTCCTTCCCTTTCCTTCCCTGTAGTTTTATGCCCTCAAGAGGGAGCTGGGCTGGTTCCTGACTGGGGCAGAGATCGCATCATATAGAAGGTAAGTGTCTTCATAGACAACCCTTGGTCCGTGTGGTCTCCTGCACCGGTTTCCATCACCTGAGGGGGTCGGAGAGGAATTTTTCCCAGAGTACTTTTTTTCCCTTTAAGTGGATATTATGGGGAACAGATAGGGTAGATAGAGAGAAACCATTTCCGCTGGTTAGGGAGTCTCGGACAAGGGAACATAGCCTAAAAATTAGAGCCAGACCTTTTAGGAGTGAAATGAAACACTTCTACACACAAAGGGTGGTAGAAGTTTAGAACTCTCTTCCCCAAATGGCAATTGATGCTAGATCAATTGTTAATTTAAAATCCGAGATGGATAGCTTTTTGTTAACAAAGGTATTAAGGGATACGGGCCAAAGGCGGGTATCTGGAGTTCGGTCGCAGATCAGCCATGATCGCATTGAATGGCGGAACAGGCTCAAGGGCCTAATCCTGTTCCTCTGTTCCTTATTGGTCCTGGATTTCTTCTCTAGTGTTTTGCCTGCCCTTGGCGATCAGACGGCTGTGGGGGGAGGCGGGGGTGAAAGTCTTTAGGCAGGATGCTCCAGCCATCATGGGCGTGGGGCAGGCACGATGGGCCAGCTGGTCTTCTCCGCTCTGTCAATTTTGTATGTTGGTATTTTCTTTAACCCTTTCCTGAAGGTGTCGAGCCCTGCCAGGGTCCGTTGGTGCAGCCTTTGGGTACCCCACCCCTGGGACTGCCTCGACAGTCATGGTCGGATGGTTATTTTGTTGTGGGATGAATTGTCTGTGACCTCGATCCTGTCCTGAAGAAGGGCAGTGATTTGGAACTTGTTTTGGATTGCCTTTGGGGATTTCCCAGAATTATTCTATCCCTCAATTTTTATTTTATATATTCTATTTAGTTTGTGCTTTATTTTATTTGTTGCCTCTCACAGGAGTCTACATGGTTGCTGGTGGTTAGGAAGTATTGGGGGGTGGTCACAGAATCAGAGAATGACACAGCACCGAAGGAGGCCATTCAGCCCATCTAGCCTGTGAAAGTGCTTTTCAATTAGTTCCACTCGCTTGCTCTTTCCCCCGTAGCCCTGTGAATTTGTCCCTTCAAGTGTTTATCCAATTCCCTTTGAATGTTACACTCGAATTTGCTTCCACCGCCCTTTTCAGGCAGCGCATTCCAGATCGCAACAACTCACTGCATAAAAAAGTGTTTCCTCATGTTGCCTCTGGATCTGTTGCCAATCACCTTAAATCTGTGCCCTCCGGTTATCGGCCCTCCTGCCAGTGGAAACAGTTTCTCCCTATTTACTCTATCAAAACCCTTCCTGATATTGAACACATCTATCAAATCTCCTCTTAACCTTCTCTGCGCTAAGGAGAACAACTCCAGCTTCTCCAGTCTCTCCACATAACTGAAGTCACTCATCCCTGGTACCATTCTAGTAAATCTCTTCTGCACCCTCTCCCAGGCCTTGACATCCTTCCTAAAGTTTGGTTTCCAGAATTGACCACAATACTCCAGCTGGGGCATAACCAGTGTTTTGTAAAGGTTTAGCATAACTTCCTTGCTTTTGTACTCTATACCTCTATTAATAAAGCTCAGGATCCTGTATGCTTTTGTAACAGCCTTCTCCAACTTGTCCTTCCACCTTCACAGATTTGTGTACATTACATACACCCCCAGGTCTCTCTGTTCCTGCACCCGCCTGTGTTGCTTTGTAGCAACATGGTTGAATGGGACAGACTTGAAGGTCCTTTTCCTGTCTATCTTTCCCATATGTTTGCGCGAACCCTGGCTAATTTTTCCTCTCCTAAGTCCTGGAGTACTGAGGCCAGTGTTAAGGTCCTCACCATTATCCAGGCTTAGGTTAACTAACTCAGCCCAGACCAGGGAACTAACCAGCCACTATCATTGTCTGTCTGGCCTGGTACCACACTAGTGCTGCACTTAACCATTGAGCGATCAAGTATTGATAGTGATGCAGGTACAGCAAGCAATTAGGAAGACAAATGGTATGTTAGCCTTTATTGCAAGGGAGTTGGAGCATAAGAGTAAAGATTTCTTGCTACAATTGTGTCAGCTGTGGCTCAGTAGGTAGCACACTCACCTTTGAATTAGAAGGTTGTAGGTTCAATTCCCACTCCAGTGACTTGCACACATAAAGCTAGGCTGACACTCCGGTGCAATGCTGAGGGAGTGCTGCACTGTCGGAGGTGCTGTTTCTCGGATGAGATGTTAAACTGAGGCCCTGTCTACTCTCTCAGGTGGATGTAAAAGATCCCATGGCCACTATTTTGAAGAGGAGTAGGGGAGTTTATCCCTCGTGTCGTGGGCCAATATTTATCCCTCGATCAACCTAACAAAAACAGTTTATCTGGTCATTATCACATTGCTGTTTGTGGGAGCTTGCTGTGCGCAAATTGGCTGCTGCCTTTCCCACATTACAACAGTGACTAAACTTCAAAAATACTTTATTGGCTGTAAAGCGCTTTGAGACGTCTGATGGTCGTGAAAGGCGCTCCATAAATGCAAGTCTTTCTTTATTTTACAGGGCCTTGGTGGGACCACACCTGGAGTACTGTGTACAGATTGGGTCTCTGTACCTAAGGAAGGATATACTTGCCTTGGAGGTGGTGCAACGAAGGTTCACGAGATTGATTCCTGGGATGAGAGGCCTGTCCTATGATGAGAGATTGTGTAGAATGGGCCTGTACTCCCTGGAGTTTAGAAGAATTAGAGGTGACCTCATTGAAATGCATAAAATGCTTGACAGGGTAGGTGCAGGGAGGATGTTTCCCCTGGCTGGGGAGTCTAGAACTAGGCGTCACAGTCTCAGAATAAGGGGTCGGCCATTTAGGACTGAGATTAGGAGAAATTTCTTCACTCAGAGGGTGGTGAATCTTTGGAATTCTCTACCCCAGAGGGCTGTGGAGGCTCAGTCATTGAGTATATTCAAGACAGAGAGTGATAGGTCTTTGGACTCATGGGGAATCAAGGGATGTGGAGATTGGGCGGGAAAGTGGAGATGAGGTAGAAGATCAGCCATGATCTCATTGAATGGCGGAGCAGGCTAGAAGGGCCGTACGGCCTGCTCCTGGTCCTATTTCTTATGTTCTATTCTATATCAATGTTATTTAAAACTGCAATTTATGGTTTAATTGGTGCTGAAGGATACGTCACAAGACTCTGCTTCAGGCTGTGTGACTCAACAGCGCCACAAACTGATTGAAGCTGTATTTATTGTGCTCGCATAAACCTGAACCTTTGCACTTTCCTCCTTGCTACAGTGAGCCCCAATACAGGGCAAAACGGTTCAATGGAAAGTGATTTTGCCATGTAAGTTTTATTCACTCAACCCTTCTATTATTTTTATCCTTTTTAACGGCTGGATTGAAGTTTGGCAAGAAGCTAACAATGGAATTTGAACTGGATTTGATTACAGTGCTGTAAAAACAGACACATGGGGCTGGATTCTGATTCAGGGGTGGGCTGGGGTCGTGTAATCCACATTTCGTGTTAGCCAACCGATTCTAAATCGATGTGGGAGAATGATGCGATTTTAACTTAATTGGCCAATTGAGTTCCAACGTGTGAGTGTTCCAATGAGTTTTTCCAGTCTGAAAGTCACCACCGATGACGTCATCATTGCTGCTGCATTTAAGGTCTGCAACAAGCCTTGCTTCTTCGGCAGACTGCCAACCTTTCGGCCTTTGCAGTGAGAGGGTCCTGGAGGAAGAATGACCATCGAGAGACCTAGGTCTGCTCCCAGGTTCGAAGACGTTGCCCGGCAGGCTTTAGTAGAGGGAGCAAGAGCACATAAAGAGGTGCTCTTCCCTTCTTCAGGGAGGAAGAAGCCTCCCCAGCAGACCAAGGCTGTGTGGATCCAGGTGGCAGAGGAGGTCAACTCATTGTCAGTAACCTGCAGAACCTGGATTCAATGCAGGAAGAGATTTCATGACCTTCTGCGCACTGGAAAAGTGAGTATGAATTTCCCATCACCCTCAATCTGATCCCCATTACCTTTCCTCACCAGCACTCAGCTTCAGCAATCTCTTCCTCCACATCCCACTTGACATTGACATCCATGCTCCCTTACCCATTCCCTCTCTCTCTATGGTCACATTCACCTAACTATTCACTATGCAGCCCTCACACTCCCTATCACTGTGATGCTATGAAAACAACTGACAACACACAGGGAGGGCCCTTGGTCTTGCCAGCTCACTCCATCTTTGTCTACTTCTAAGTATCTATGCTATGCAATCTCTACACTCACTCGCTCATTCTCACTCAACCTCCACTTGTCTCCCTCATTGCAGGAAAAGAGAGCTCACAATAAGAGCGAAAGAGCGAGGACAAGAGGAGGGCCACCCTCAGTAGCCCACCTCACCCCCTGGGAGGATGCGGTCCTGGAGATCGTGTGAGTGACGGAAGATGCGCAAGTGGGGGACAGACAGACGGGTGCATCACAGCAAGCTGGTGACAGAATAGTTTTCCATCTCTCTCAATGACATTGCATGAGTCGCTGATAATGATTCTGAAGCTCTAACAGATGGACTTATGATCATCTGCAATACGCAATGTGCATGTAACCTTGGCATCACATTGCTGACTCTTTCCTTTACTCCCCCACAGGACCATCGCAAGCACCTGTCCCCACTAGCCAGGAGGAAGAGCCTGAGCATCCAGACTCCTCTTCACAAAGGAGGACACAAATAACCTCCCAGAGATGCCGGGGAACATAGGGTCTGATGAAAGCGAGGAACTGAAAGAAATCAGTATTTGTAGGAAAATGGTGTTAGGAAAATTGATGGGACTGAAGGCCGATAAATCCCCAAGGCCTGATGGTCTACACCCCAGGGTACTTAAGGAAGTGGCCCTAGGGATAGTAGATGCACTACTGATCATCTTCCAGAACTCGATAGACTTTGGAACGGTACCCATGGATTGGAGGGTAGCTAATGTTA
Organism: Somniosus microcephalus; assembly: GCF_052327205.1. Classification (NCBI taxonomy): domain Eukaryota; kingdom Metazoa; phylum Chordata; class Chondrichthyes; order Squaliformes; family Somniosidae; genus Somniosus; species Somniosus microcephalus. The sequence continues at coordinate 114,625,384 of NW_028225179.1, forward strand.
CCCCACTATTCAAAAAAGGTGGTAGAGAAAAAGCGGGGAATTATAGACCGGTAAGCCTGACATCGGTAGTGGGGAAAATGCTAGAGTCTATTATAAAAGATGTCATAGCAGAGCACTTGGAAAGCAGTGACAGGATCGGACAAAGTCAACATGGATTTACAAAAGGTAAATCATGCTTGACTAATCTACTGGAAGTTTTTGAGGATGTAACTGGTAAAATAGATAAGGGAGAACCAGTGGATGTGGTGTATTTGGACTTTCAGAAGGCTTTCGATAAGGTCCCACACAAGAGATTAGCATGCAAAATTACGGCACATGGGATTGGGGGCAAGGTATTGACTTGGATAGAGAACTGGTTGGCGGACAGAAAGCAAAGAGTTGGAATAAACGGGTCGTTTTCTGAGTGGCAGGCAGTGACTAGTGGGGTACCGCAAGGATCGGTCCTAGGACCCCAGCTGTTCACAATATATATTAATGATCTGGATGAGGGAATTGGATGTAATATCTCCAAATTTGCAGATGACACAAAGCTGGGCGGGAGGGTAAGCTGCGAGGAGGATGTCGGGAAAATCCAGTACGATTTGGACAGGTTGGGTGATTGGGCAGAAACATGGCAAATGCACTATAATGTGGATAAATGTGAGGTTATCCACTTTGGTGGCAAAAACAGGAAGGCAGATTATTATTTGAATGGCAATAGATTGGGAGAAGGGGAAGTGCAAAGAGACCTGGGTGTCCTTGTGCACCAGTCGCTGAAGGTAAGCATGCAGGTGCAGCAGGCGGTTAAGAAGGCAAATGGTATGTTGGCCTTCGTAGCAAGAGGGTTCGAGTACAGGAACAAGGATGTCTTGCTACAGTTGTACAGGGCCTTGGTGAGACCGCACCTTGAGTATTGTGTGCAGTTTTGGTTACCATACCTGAGGAAGGACGTTCTTGCCATGGAGGGAGTGCAGCGAAGATTCACCAGGCTGATACCTGGGATGGCAGGAATGACGTATGAGGAGAGATTGTGTCGATTGGGCTTATACTCACTGGAGTTTAGAAGATTGAGAGGGGATCTCATCGAGACCTATAAAATTCTGTCAGGTCTGGACAGACTAGATGCAGGAAGAATGTTTCTGATGGCCGGGGAGTCCAGAACCAGGGGTCATAGTCTAAGGATAAGGGGTAAGCCATTTAGGACTGAAATGAGGAGGAATTTCTTCACCCAGAGAGTGGTGAACCTGTGGAATTCTCTGCCACAGAGGGCGGTGGAGGCCAGTTCATTAAATATATTCAAGAAAGAGTTGGATATGTTTCTTGAGGCTGAAGGGATCAAGGGATATGGGGAAAAGGCGGGGACAGGGTACTGAGTTTGGATGATCAGCCATGATCACATTGAATGGCGGAGCAGGCTCAAAGGGCCGAATGGCCTACTCCTGCTCCTATCTTCTATGTTTCTATGACTCTTCAGAGGAAGCTGCAACCTCTGAGGGTGCAGCGTCAGCAGAATTCAGCGCACCCAGCACCAGCGCAGACACTCACACCTCGGTGGGACCTTCGGGACATAGAGTAGTGTTGTCACCTGGTGTATCACAGCTCACAAGTGAGCATCAGCAGATTGTGGAGACAGGGACAGCAGTGGAGAGTCCTAGTCGGAGGGCGCAGGACTCTGCCAGCTCGGCTCAGCAGCATGTCGACCCTCTGCCTCTGGGTCCATCCATGAGATCAGCGGTCATGGAACTCCAGGCACAGATGCAGGAGTCTCTGGCAGGTTTTGTCTCCAGGGTCGCTGCGAGTGTGGAGCGAATGGAGGAGTCCATTGCGAACATGAGCAGAGCCTTTGTGGAGTCATTGGCGCATGAATGCATCACCATGGAAAGGATGGCAACCTCCATGGAGGTGATAAGTTGCCAGAGTGCAGAAAACATGGTGAGTGTTCTGAATAGAATGACATCTCTGGAGGAGCGATGGTCATCTATTGAACAGAGAAACCAGACCTTCATGGAAGTCCTTCTGAGTAGGACTGCCAGTGCAGATACGGGTCCCCATGGCCCCCCTGATGTGCAGCAAGGTGCTCTCAAGCCACTTGCAAGCGCTGAGGGGGACCTGACCCATGAGAGGGAAGTTGGTGGCAGACATCAAGGAAGTGGGGGCTCCTCTCCAAGCACTCACACTTCCATGCCACTGCACAGCCATCGGTCAGAGCCCCACCAGAGTCCACACCCATCTGAGATCGGCATCTCAACCCCTACACAGCCGCAGGAGCAGCAGACTGTTGACGAGCCCTCACAGGTTCGCAACCCCTGAGGACGCCCGCCAAAGGTGTCAAGACAGGAGCAACAAGAAAGTGAGCAAGGGGCCTCCACATCTGCTGAAGCCAAAGGGGAAGCACTACGTAGGAGCACGCGTAAGAGAAAGATACTGCATAAATAGTCACAAGGGTAGTCACTTGGGTGAAATTTGATGTTTTATATTAAAAAGCCATCAGATGATTAGTGTAAATAAAAAAACAGATGGCTACCGCTGCAGTTGTGGCGTGTGTCATTTCGCTAATGGGACTTCCACATTGAGGGCTTAGGATTACTTGGTATATGCCTCAGTTGAGGAAGCGCTCAGTGAAGGTGGCGAGATGGGTTTCCCAGGAGGTCACACTGGAGATGGGTGTCAGGCTCCAAACTTCCACAGCTGTGGTTATGCCTTCTAAAAGTTCCCCCAGACCTGAGACAACAAAGTCCTGCCACCTGCAAATGATGGCTGATCAAATATCCTATTTAATGGTGGAGCTGCAGCTAATAGTCAGCAATCCAATTGTGCTCCCGCCAGGTTTCACTGTTGTGTTTCAGAACAGGCGGGCTTCATGTCAGAAAAGGGTTAAATTCACCAAGGCCTATCAAAATGGCATTATAGAGGCAATTTAGTGCTTGTTAAGGGCCTTAACGGCCTATCCCGCCTCTTGGAGGCGGGACAGAGACGGGACTGTAGTGTATGTAACCGTTCTACCTTTAAGAGAACTATTGTATGTAACCGTCCACCTTTAAGAGAACTATTTTAGGTGTTGCACTACTTTATCTTGGCTGCTGTATACTGTAATACCGGGAGTGACCACACCGGTATATAAGTGCTGTGTAAGGATTTATTGGGCAGATTCGCCCTGACCTTCGAATAGTAAAGTCCTGTTAAAGTTACTCTTGTAGTCTGTGTATTAATTCACCATATAACCCACAGACTTTACAGTGGCGACGGGTTCGATCTTACCCTGCGGCAGCGACACACCCGAAGCAGTTAACGAGCGTCGAGAAGAGGCACCCGCCCTCGTCGTTCTGCTGAGAGAAGACTCGAGTCTGCAGAGCAAGGAAGAAGGAAGGATTCAGACACGAAGCCTTCCATCAGCAACAGGCTGTTATTGTTCCTTCTGCCACGGCGGTGAGTGAGCCGATCAGCCAAGAGAAGCAAGTCGGCCACGTTGACTGTGAGTAGGGGGAAAATAAAAAGAAACGGAGGATAAGGGCGGTGAACTCGACCACGGTCGGGGGAAAGGAGCCGGACAGAAGTTGGGCCCAGAGGCGCTGAGACTGGGGCAGCGTAGGGCACGGAAGCCGCGGTACAAGCGGGAATGCAGCCGGTGTGAGAGACCGGGCTACAAGCGGGAACGCAGCCGGTGTGAGAGACCGGGCTACAAGCGGGCTGGGAGACGCAACAGCGTCGTGAGACAGCTAGACCGCCACCGGCGAAAAAGGCCGGGCAGCTACCAAGGCCACGAGGCGCTGCGACCGGGATCGTAAGGCGTGGGAAGATATAAAAATAAATAAAACCGCGGAGAACTCAGCCGCAGCCGGGGGAGGAAAGGACCGGACTGCGAGAGGGCTGGGAGGCGCGATTGGAAGCCGCTGAGGGAGAGACAGAGCCCGAGTGAAGGGGGAACGGGACCGAGCGAGGGAGATCGAGCGAGATTCCGCCCAGCGGCTGGAACTGTTCGCCGCAAACGGGTTGTCCCCAGCGCCGGTTGCCGGCCGAGAAAAGGGAACAAGGAACGCACGGGACCGAGCGAGGGAGACCGAGCGAGATTCCGCCCAGCGGCTGGAACTGTTCGCCGCCAACGGGTTGTCCCCAGCGCCGGTTGCCAGCCGAGAAAAGGGAACAAGGAACGCACTGAAGCCGGCGCGCAGGCTGCGAACTCCGAAAGCCAGCGGTCGTCGCCAGAAGGAAAGCTTACCCCTCCCGCCAGGGGAAGAAACGCAGGAAGCCGCCAGTAGGCGGGGAAGAAGACAGAAGCGGGAAACCGCCATTTTGAAAGTGGGCGGGGAAGAAGACAAGCGCGGGAAACCGCCATTTTTGGAAAAAAAAAGTAACGAACAAATTCGTTGTGGTTTCTCAAAAAGATAGTGAAGATGCCTAAGCATGGTAACATCAACAACTTCGATTCCGAGGTGGAAGATTGGGCCACGTACGTAGAACGCATCGAGATATATTGTGAGGCCAATAAAATAGCAGATGATGATAAAGCTCTCACCTTATTAAACGCAATGGGGGCGAAGACATACGGGCTATTGAAGCATCTTCTATCACCAGCTAAACCGGCGGATCAGACTTTCGCTGACATTGTTGCTGTCCTGAAGGATCATTTGAACCCCACACCGCTGATGTTGGCGGAACGATTCAAATTTTATGTGAGAACGCAACGGAAAGAGGAAAGCAACGCGGAATACTTGGTCGAACTGCGTAGACTAGCGAAATACTGCCAGTTTGGGGAAAATCTGACAGAAGCATTGAGAGACAAGTTCGTGTGCGGGTTGTCGAAGGAAGGAACACAAAAGCGACTGCTCGAAGAGAATGATCTTACACTTGACAAGGCTGTCCTTATTGCAGCATCACACGAAGCAGCCGCGAGAGGCACTGCGGAAATGCAGCTGAAGGCAGCGGTACTCAGCGTGGATCAAATGACTTCGGGTACAACAAAATGTTATCGTTGTGGGAAGACAACACACGACCAGAACCAGTGCTGGTTTAAAAACCAGGAATGTAGAAAATGTGGCAAGCTTGGTCACATAGCTAAAGTATGCTGGTCAGGAAAGAAGACCAACAACAGAAAAAAATCACCGCAGGAAAAGTACAGCAAGGTACACAAGGTGGCTGAGAAGAGTTCAGATGAACAGAATTCGGATTCAGACCTGAACGGCCAGGAACTGGGTAGTCTGAGAATTCACAATGGGAGTAAGGAAGCTGACCTACAAACTATCTGGGTCACACTAAAAGTAGCCGGAGTCCAAGTGAAAATGGAATTGGACACAGGATCAGCCCTATCAGTCATAAATCGAAGGGATTACAACCGGCTATTCTCACATATACCCTTGAGAGATACCAAGATCGTATTGCAGACATACACGGGGCATAAAGTATACCCCATGGGAAAGATACAAGTCAAGGTGAGAGACAGGGGCAAAGAACACCAAGGAATGGACTTATATGTACTACCTGAGGGAGGTCCACCACTTCTGGGACGGGAGTGGATCAGGGAAATAAACATGGAATGGCACTACCTAAAAGCTATAACGAGTGAGAACTCGGTGAAGACAATCAGCTCAGACTCTGAAACGGATGACGACAAGACCAGCCCAGGTGCGAAAGACAAGTCTAAAATGGACTTGCTGACTAAGGTTGGAAAAACAAAGGAGTGCATAAATACTGATGCTTCAAAGGAGAACAAAGTTTCAGAACAGAATTCCACTGAACAACAACAACATAGTTTGGCAGAGAATTCTGAGTCTGTCCAGTTTACAGACATGCACAAGTCTGAGGAACACCGGGCTCGAACTCAACTCCATTTCAAATTACAACAGCAATTAGAACAATTGAGTTGCCGTCTCGAGCAAGAGATAAAAGCAATGAAAACGTTCTTTGACACAGAGTGGGAGAATCTGGAAAGACAACAGAAACAGCTGAGGGAGAAAAGGGAGCAGGAGCACACAAACCGTCTGCGCAAGGAGGCCAAACGAATCAAAGCTGATTCGGTTTCTGAAGGTGCGTGCTCTAATCTGGTGGAGCAAGATGTTCAGCAACTGAAGGCGCTTGTTAGCAGATTGTAGGCAGAAAAGGCTGAGTTGGTCGCCATGAATTCCGAGCTCCTACTGAAGTTGGGTGCAGCATCACCGGACGATTCATTTGTGGAAATGCGAATGGTGGAGGCTGCGGATGATGGCGAAGTAGAAACAGCAAAGGAGCCCCAGGGCAAGGTTATAAACAGCCCTGCAGCTACTGGGAAACGGATGAGGTCAGAAGAGTCAACGGTCAGCCAACTCCTTCATATGCTGAGGGACAAGACTCTGAAATGGGAACAATTTGGACATGAGTCTAAATCTTCAAAGGAGAGGGGTTTGGAGCTCCCAAAAGTTATTGGACTAGCTGAGGTTGCAACACAGACTGAGAAGATGGCAGCAGAGCAAACCTTGGATGCCAAAAGTACGCTGATTCACGTCAATGTTGAACAACAGAATGCTGAAACAGCTGCTCCAGTAGAGGGATTGAATAATACAATCAATCAATCTCCCAATGAAGTTGAAGTATTGAAATCACGAATGAGGTCATTAGTAAAAGACTTGCAGGAAGCCCAGAAAAAGCTGGATGAAACTGAACGCATGAAGAAGTCTCTTCAGGAAAGATGTCTGGATTTGGAACAAAAGCTGGCTAACGTCCAGCTGGGTATGGAGGAAATAGAAGACCCTCTCGCTGGCCTAGCTCAGGACGACACCGAATATTACCATGACCTGTTGGACGACACCGAATATTACGATGACCTGCTCTGCCCAGCTTGTGATGAAAACTCCCAAAGTGCAGAAACCATGAAGAATCACCTAAAGTCGAAGGAACATCGGGAGATGGTGGCGCTACTACGGAAAAAGGAGGACGAGAAGGAGGAATGGTGCATGCAGCTGGCAGCTGACAGTGGAGCCCAGAGAGTCTCCAAGAAGCAGAAAAGGAAAAGACGAAGCAGAAGATGATGACCATCTGAACCATTATCACCTCTACCAGGTCACGCACGTGGTCTCTCCGTACGGAGCCAAATCAGTTTGGAAGTAGAAAAACTTCCCAAGGTACTCAAGCTTTTAAAAGTCAACAATGCTGGTTCAGAAGTGACGGAAGTTCAAGCTGTTAAGTCCAGTGAAGGACTATTGGATGAGTCACTTCAGCAACGTGAACCGACTACACCGAGACTGAATCTGTGAACTGTTTTCCGCAGAGACTGAATCTGTGAACTGTTTCCCGCAGAGACTGAATCTGTGAACTGTTTCCGCAGAGACTACATCTGTGAACTGTTTTTACATGAAGTTGGATATATGTTATGTTTAATGGGGAATAAGTATGTTGTAAGCTAAAAAGGGAGGATTGTAGTGTATGTAACCGTTCTACCTTTAAGAGAACTATTGTATGTAACCGTCCACCTTTAAGAGAACTATTTTAGGTGTTGCACTACTTTATCTTGGCTGCTGTATACTGTAATACCGGGAGTGACCACACCGGTATATAAGTGCTGTGTAAGGATTTATTGGGCAGATTCGCCCTGACCTTCGAATAGTAAAGTCCTGTTAAAGTTACTCTTGTAGTCTGTGTATTAATTCACCATATAACCCACAGACTTTACAGGGACCAGTAGACATGATTTAATTAAAATTGCTTGGAGGCGGGATGGAGGCGGGGTTGGGCTCGCCCGCCAGGTTTTGCAATTTTAACCCCCCACACGCCTCCAATCCCACCTCAACAGCCCGATGAAAATCGAGCCCATGGTTGTTATAACTGAGAGTGTACTTATGTCATGTGCTTCATTGCAATATTCACATTACAGTGCCGCAACAACAACATCTTGTATTTATATAGCGCCTTTAATGTAGTAAAACGTCCCAAGGCACTGCACAGGATATTTTAAGACAAAGAATTTGACACCGATCCACCTAAGGATAAATTAGGGCAGGTGACAAAAAGCTTGATCAAAGAGGTAGGTTTTAAGGAGCGTCTTAAAGGAGGAGAGAGAGGTAGAGAGGCGGAGAGGTTTAGGCAGGGAGTTCCAGAGCTTAGGGCCCAGGCAACAGAAGGCACGGCCTCCCATGGTTGAATGATTATAATCAGGGAGGTTCAAGAGGGCAGAATTAGAGGAGCGCAGATATCTCGGGGAGTTGTGGGGCTGAAGGAGGTTACAGAAATAGGGAGGTGCAAGCACAACAAATCCTTAAAAAAAAAGGACTTAAAAACCTTTGAAAAAATTGTAACCGTCCTGGCCGGGCGGGAACCCCGCGCCGGTTTCACACCCCGCTCGATAGTGACTTCAACGGAGGGTGAAATCGGGGCGAGGCTTCACACCTCGGCTTTAGTGAGGCCATGCAACACTTGATGGAATAAATCCAGACTTTTGCAATTCGGTTTATTCATTTAACAGTTATTTATTTAACAGGGACAGCTGTCTTTGGGAAAAGGTAGAAATGGGATTTGCGCGTGGAGATTATACTGTCCTGAGGAAGCGATGTTGACTTTGCCCGTGACACTGGTTCGGCCGTGGTTGCGTGTAGTTCTGGGCACTCCATTATAGGAGGGAGACGGGAGCCACAGAGAGGGCCAATGGAGAGCCACTACAATGATGCCAGGAATAAGATGTTATAATTGTGAAGAAAGGCTGAAAGACTGGGGCTTTTTCAGTGGAACAAAGAAGGTGAAAGTGGGAAACTAACTGATGTTTCTAAAATTCTGAAAGGATTCATAGGATTACATAGGATATACGGAACAGAAACAGGCCGTTCGGCCCATCCAGTCCATGCCGGCGTTTATGCTCCACTCGAGCCTCCTCCCGTCTTTCCTCATCTAAATCTATCAGCATAACCCTCTATTCCCTTCTCCCTCATATGCTTGTCTAGCCGCCCCTTAAATGCATCGATACTATTCGCTTCAACCACTCCCTGTGGTAGCGAGTTCCACATTCTCACCACACTCTGGGTAAAGAAGTTTCTTCTGAATTCCCGATTGGATTTCTTGGTGACTTTCTTATATTGATGGGCTTTAGTTATACTCTTCCCCACAAGTGGAAACATTCTCTTTATATCCACTCTATCAAAACCTTTCATGATTTAAAAGACCTCAATTAGGTCACCCCTCAGCCTTCCCTTTTCAAGAGAAAAGAGACCCAGCCTGTTCATCCTCCATCGCGAGGGTAAACGGTGAAAGCTTGTTTCTGCTGATTGCAGTATCGGTGACAGGCTGCTCAAAGCCAAGACTGTCACTAAAAGAATGAGGGTCACACTGAGGGGTACTGGAATGTGGAGCGCCTTGCCTCAAGGAGCTGTAACATTATTTAAAGGGGGATTTGAACAAGTTAAAAGAAGAATAGTCAAGGAGATGCGGAAAGGACAAGGAAATGGGGTTAGAGTAGACCGCCCCAGCTAAGGAGGCAACATTGGCGCAGGCACGATGAACCGAATGGACTCTTGCTGTGCTGTAATTTGGATGATTCAGTAAATTGGCACTAACATTTGGAAAGGTGAAATGGCAAAAGTAGAGGCCTGGGGATTACATAGGAGCAAAGGAATTGATAGACGAATAAGGACCCAGATCCGTCTAGTTCACCTTCTACCATCCTGGTAGTCGCATGATACAACGATAAAGGAGTTGCTGACTGATCATAGCAATAAATCTCCATCAGTTAGTCTACAACAGACCCAGACATGAGGCGAGGAAAACCTCCCAGTGATGGAGAGCTTTGGGAACCATAGCTCCAAAGTCACCTGTTTCCTCCCAAGTATTGCTACACTCATCACATGTCATAAAGAAAAACACTTACATTTATATTGTGCGCCTTTCACGACCACCGGACGTCTCAAAGCACTTTACAGCCAATGAAGTACTTTTGAAGTGTAATCACTGTTGTAATGTGGGAAACGCGGCAGCCAATTTGCGCACAGCAAGCTCCCACAAATAGCAATGTGATAATGACCAGATAAACTGTTTTTGTTATGTTGGTTGAGGGATAAATACTGGCCCTAAGACATCGGGGATAACTTCCCTGCTCTGCATCAAAATAGTGCCGTGGGATCTTTTACATCCACCCGAGAGAGCAGATTTAACGTCTCATCCGAAAGACAGCACCTCCGACAGTGCAGCACACCCTCAGCACTGCAGTGGGAGTGTCAGCCTAGCTTTATGTGCTCAAGTCCCTGGCGTGGGACTTGAACCCACAACCTTCTGACTCAGCGGTGAGTGCGCTGCCCACTGAGCCACGGCTGACACTGTCTCAGATTTACTCATACACTGTATCTCAGAATGTTATTCTCTGAAAGCAATCGATCTGATAGACACTCACCTCTGCGTAGTCCTTCACCGCAGTGTCCAACATAACCAGGTCCGTTAGGAATGTCCCAAGGTATGGCACTGTGCCCTGGACAACATTCTGTTGAGACAGGAACACAGGCAAAATAATGCTCAGTACTTTTTATATCTCAGTTCTGTCACTGCCCTTCACACATATATAGTCTCTGCTTTGCTCCGGCCCTTAAACCAGTACTGACATTGTGTGTAGCACCGGTGGAGCCGCTCGTGGGCTACGGTGTCCACTTTTGGCCACTGCACTTGAGGAAAGGATTCACAGGGAAGGATGGCTAGAATTAGACAGGAGAGGAGGGGAAATCATTCCCTGTCCATAATTGTACAACAACAACAACTTGTATTTATATAGCGCCTTTAACGTAATAAAAGTCCCAAGGTACTTCACAGGAGCGATTATCAAACAGAATTTGACACCGAGCCACATAAGGAGATATTAGGGCAGATGACCAAAAGCTTGGTCAAAGTGGTAGGTTTTAAGGAGCGACTTAAAGGAGGGAAGAGAGGTAGAGACGGAGCGGTTTAGGGAGGAAATTCCAGAGCTCAGGGCCTTGGCAACAGAAGGCACGGGCGCCAAAGGTGGAACGATTAAAACTGGGGATGCCCGAGAGGCCAGAATTAGAGGAGCACCGAGATCTCGGATGGATGTAGTGCTGGAGGTGGTTACAGCAATAGGGAGGGGCGAGGCCATGGAGGGATTTGAAAACAAGGATGAGAAGTTTAAAATCTTAAATCTTAACCGGGAGCCAATGTAGGTCAGTGAGCACAGGGGTGATGGGCGAATGGGACTTGGTGCGAGTTGGGACTTGATGTGAGTTAGGACACAGGCGGCAGAGTTTTGGATGACATCAAGTTTATGGAGGGTAGAACTAGGGAGGCCGGCCAGGAGTGCGTTGGAATAGTCAAGTCTAGAGGTAACAAAGGCATGGATGAGGGTTTCAGCAGCGGATGAGCTGAGGCAAGGACGGTGTGACGGAGCTGGAAATAGACGGGCTTAGTTACACTGCGGATATGTGATTGGAAGCTCAAAAGAGCCTTGAGCCAGTACTAATTGGGAAACCTGAAAGGTTCTAAAGGGGAAGGAAAGACTAGAGGGATTAATCTCCCTGCTACGTGCTGCCCCCACCTCCGTCTGAACAAACTAAGACTAAATATAAAGGTTGCTTATTATACAATCTACAGATGAATATGTTACCACGAGGGCAAATGCAGTTTCAGGTCTCCTCCCCATCTCAGCTAGAGTGTGATGGAATACTCTCCAATTGCCTGGATGAGTGCAGCTCCAACAACACTCAAGAAGCTTGACACCATCCAGGACAAAGCAGCCCGCTTGATTGGCACCCCATCCACCACCTTAAACATTCAATCCCTCCACCACCAGCGTACCGTGGCTGCAGTGTGTACCATCTACAAGATGCACTGCAGCAACTCACCAAGACTTCTTCAACAGCACCTCCCAAACCTGCGACCTCTACCACCTAGAAGGACAAGGGCAGCAGGCACATGGGACCACCTCCAAGTTCCCCTCCAAGTTACACACCATCCTGACTTGGAGATACAACGACCATTCCTTAACCGTTGCTGGATCAAAATCCTGGAACTCCCTCCCTAACAGCACTGTGGGATTACCACTAACAGCACTGTGGGATTACCCCCTAACAGCACTGTGGGATTACCCCTAACAGCACTGTGGGATTACCCCTAACAGCACTGTGGGATTACCCCTAACAGCACTGTGGGATTACCCCCTAACAGCACTGTGGGATTACCCCCTAACAGCACTGTGGGATTACCCCTAACAGCACTGTGGGATTACCCCTAACAGCACTGTGGGATTACCCCCTAACAGCACTGTGGGATTACCCCCTAACAGCACTGTGGGATTACCCCTAACAGCACTGTGGGATTACCCCTAACAGCACTGTGGGATTACCCCTAACAGCACTGTGAGATTACCCCCTAACAGCACTGTGGGATTACCCCTAACAGCAATGTGGGATTACCCCCTAACAGCACTGTGCGATTACCCCTAACAGCACTGTGGGATTACCCCCTAACAGCACTGTGGGATTACCCCCTAACAGCACTGTGGGATTACCCCTAACAGCACTGTGGGATTACCCCTAACAGCACTGTGTGATTACCCCCTAACAGCACTGTGCGATTACCCCTAACAGCACTGTGGGATTACCCCCTAACAGCACTGTGCGATTACCCCTAACAGCACTGTGGGATTACCCCCTAACAGCACTGTGGGATTACCCCCTAACAGCACTGTGGGATTACCCCTAACAGCACTGTGGGATTACCCCCTAACAGCACTGTGCGATTACCCCTAACAGCACTGTGGGATTACCCCCTAACAGCACTGTGGGATTACCCCCTAACAGCACTGTGCGATTACCCCCTAACAGCACTGTGGGATTACCCCCTAACAGCACTGTGGGATTACCCCCTAACAGCACTGTGGGATTACCCCCTAACAGCACTGTGCGATTACCCCCTAACAGCACTGTGGGATTACCCCCTAACAGCACTGTGCGATTACCCCTAACAGCACTGTGGGATTACCCCCTAACAGCACTGTGGGATTACCCCCTAACAGCACTGTGGGATTACCCCCTAACAGCACTGTGGGATTACCCCTAACAGCACTGTGGGATTACCCCCTAACAGCACTGTGGGATTACCCCTAACAGCACTGTGGGATTACCCCCTAACAGCACTGTGGGATTACCCCCTAACAGCACTGTGGGATTACCCCTAACAGCACTGTGGGATTACCCCTAACAGCACTGTGGGATTACCCCCTAACAGCACTGTGGGATTACCCCTAACAGCACTGTGGGATTACCCCCTAACAGCACTGTGGGATTACCCCTAACAGCACTGTGGGATTACCCCTAACAGCACTGTGGGATTACCCCCTAACATCACTGTGGGATTACCCCCTAACAGCACTGTGGGATTACCCCTAACAGCACTGTGGGATTACCCTCTAACAGCACTGTGGGGTTACCCCTAACAGCACTGTGGGATTACCCCCTAACAGCACTGTGGGATTACCCCCTAACAGCACTGTGGGGTTACCCCTAACAGCACTGTGGGATTACCCCCTAACAGCACTGTGGGATTACCCCCTAACAGCACTGTGGGATTACCCCCTAACAGCACTGTGGGATTACCCCCTAACAGCACTGTGGGATTACCCCCTAACAGCACTGTGGGGTTACCCCTAACAGCACTGTGGGATTACCCCTAACAGCACTGTGGGATTACCCTCTAACAGCACTGTGGGGTTACCCCTAACAGCACTGTGGGATTACCCCCTAACAGCACTGTGGGATTACCCCCTAACAGCACTGTGGGGTTACCCCTAACAGCACTGTGGGATTACCCCCTAACAGCACTGTGGGGTTACCCCTAACAGCACTGTGGGATTACCCACTAACAGCACTGTGGGATTACCCCCTAACAGCACTGTGGGGTTACCCCTAACAGCACTGTGGGATTACCCCCTAACAGCACTGTGGGATTACCCCCTAACAGCACTGTGAGATTACCCCCTAACAGCACTGTGGGATTACCCCTAACAGCACTGTGGGATTACCCCCTAACAGCACTGTGGGATTACCCCCTAACAGCACTGTGAGATTACCCCCTAACAGCACTGTGGGATTACCCCTAACAGCACTGTGGGATTACCCCCTAACAGCACTGTGTGATTACCCCCTAACAGCACTGTGGGATTACCCCTAACAGCACTGTGGGATTACCCCCTAACAGCACTGTGGGATTACCCCCTAACAGCACTGTGGGATTACCCCCTAACAGCACTGTGGGATTACCCCTAACAGCACTGTGGGATTACCCCCTAACAGCACTGTGGGATTACCCCTAACAGCACTGTGGGATTACCCCCTAACAGCACTGTGGGATTACCCCCTAACAGCACTGTGGGATTACCCCTAACAGCACTGTGGGATTACCCCCTAACAGCACTGTGGGATTACCCCTAACAGCACTGTGGGATTACCCCTAACAGCACTGTGGGATTACCCCCTAACAGCACTGTGGGATTACCCCCTAACAGCACTGAGGGATTACCCCCTAACAGCACTGTGGGATTACCCCTAACAGCACTGTGGGATTACCCCCTAACAGCACTGTGGGATTACCCCCTAACAGCACTGTGGGATTACCCCTAACAGCACTGTGGGATTACCCCTAACAGCACTGTGGGATTACCCCCTAACAGCACTGTGGGATTACCCCCTAACAGCACTGTGGGATTACCCCTAACAGCACTGTGGGATTACCCCTAACAGCACTGTGGGATTACCCCTAACAGCACTGTGGGATTACCCCCTAACAGCACTGTGGGATTACCCCCTAACAGCACTGAGGGATTACCCCCTAACAGCACTGTGGGATTACCCCTAACAGCACTGTGGGATTACCCCTAACAGCACTGAGGGATTACCCCTAACAGCACTGTGTGATTACCCCCTAACAGCACTATGGGATTACCCCTAACAGCACTGTGGGATTACCCCCTAACAGCACTGTGGGATTACCCCCTAACAGCACTGAGGGATTACCCCCTAACAGCACTGTGGGATTACCCCTAACAGCACTGTGGGATTACCCCTAACAGCACTGAGGGATTACCCCTAACAGCACTGTGTGATTACCCC